>NC_090661.1:43071886-43371886 GCF_013368605.1 Nyctibius grandis
AAGAGGCCAACTCCCACTTCACTACAACCTCCCTTCAGGTAGTTGTAGACTGCAATAAGGTCACCTCTGAGCCTTCTCTTCTCCAGGCTAAACAACCCCAGCTCCCTCAGCTGTTCCTCATAGGTCATACCCTCCAGACCCTTCACCAGCTTGGTCGCCCTCCTCTGGACTCGCTCCAACACCTCAACATCTTTTTTGAAGTGCGGGGCCCAGAACTGGACACAGTATTCAAGGTGCGGCCTCACCAGTGCTGAGTACAGAGGGACGATCGCTTCCGTAGACCGGCTGGCTACACTATTCCTAATAGAGGGCAGGATGCCATTGGCCTTCTTGGCCATCTGGGCACACTGCTGGCTCATGTTTAGCCGGCTGTTGAACAGCACCCCCAAGTCTCTTTCCACCGGGCTGCTTTCTAACCATTCTTCCCCCATAGTCTTAAAACATAGTCTTAGTTGAATATCATCTTTCTGTGGGAGTGTATTTTGTGAGTAATTGCCACACAGTGCTTCAAGAACTATTCTTGTCAATCAGAAGTTCAAGATCAATAATGGGGGTCTTCCATTCATAGGAATAATCAGTTTTAATGGTGAGAGATTTATAAGACACTGTAGTGCTCAAAATCTTCTTGAAGCAGCACAATAGTATACTAACCTAAAAATGAAGTGGAGAGTATTTCTCACTTTTCCTTTCATGGAATACTCCCAAACAGCATTTTCCAAACATTTTATTAAAGTTCAATTCCCTTAGCCAGAGGAGTTTTTTTTATTATTACTGTGAATATGAGCAAGTAATAAGCCAGAGAGTGGTGGTCAATGGGACAGAATCCAGTTGGAGGCCTGTGTCTAGCGGAGTCCCTCAAGGGTCGGTACTGGGACCAATTCTATTCAATATAGTCATTAATGACTTGGATGAGGGAATAGAGTGCACTGTCAGCAAGTTCGCTGATGACACAAAACTGGGAGGAGTGGCTGACACACCGGAAGGCTGCGCAGCCATTCAGAGAGACCTAGACAGGCTGGAGAGTTGGGCGGGGAGAAATTTAATGAAATATAACAAGGGCAAGTGTAGAGTCCTGCATCTGGGCAGGAACAACCCCATGTATGAGTACAAGTTGGGGGCAGAGCTGTTGGAGAGCAGCGTAGGGGAAAGGGACCTGGGGGTCCTAGTGGACAGCAGGATGACCATGAGCCAGCAGTGTGCCCTTGTGGCCAAGAAGGCCAATGGCATCCTGGGGTGGATTAGAATGGGTGTGGTTAGCAGGTCAAGAGAGGTTCTCCTCCCCCTCTACTCTGCCCTGGTGAGGCCGCATCTGGAATATTGTGTCCAGTTCTGGGCCCCTCAGTTCAAGAAGGACAGGGAACTGCTAGAGAGAGTCCAGCGCAGAGCCACAAAGATGATTAAGGGGGTGGAACATCTCCCTTATGAGGAGAGGCTGAGGGAGCTGGGTCTCTTCAGCTTAGAGAAGAGGAGACTGAGGGGTAACCTCATTAATGTTTATAAATATGTAAAGGGCAAGTGTCATGAGGATGGAGCCAGGCTCTTCTCAGTAACATCCCTTGACAAGACAAGGGGCAATGGGTGCAAGCTGGAACACAGGAGGTTCTGCATAAATATGAGGAAAAACTTCTTTACGGTGAGGGTGACCGAACACTGGAACAGGCTGCCCAGAGAGGTTGTGGAGTCTCCTTCTCTGGAGACATTCAAAACCCGCCTGGACGCATTCCTGTGTGATATGATCTAGGTAATCTTGCTCCGGCAGGGGGATTGGACTAGATGATCTTTCGAGGTCCCTTCTAATCCCTAACATTCTGTGATTCTGTGATTCTGTATGTTCCCTCCAATGAATTGCTGTACAACAAGACTTGATGCTAATTCTACCTTTCCCAAAATCTGATATAAAGCAATTTATCTTTTAAATAATACTCCTGAGTACTAAACCTGAAGAGTTTTGGCTTCAGCCCAAGTCAAACTTCAGGAAGCTTATTCTCAGGAGCATATTCCCTACCTCTGTAAATTTAATTGTTATAATGAATAGAATACATGTGTCAAAATACTACTTATAAGTTTTACCTGTTTACTTTTTGTTCCTGAAACAGAAACATCAAAATGACAGCATGAAGCTCACATAAAGGTTTTGGAGGCAAATTATTAATTTTTTTTTTAAAAAAAGAAAAAAAAATGTTGAGAGAGAAACCTGCTAAACTGGACAAATCCTATCCCCTCATTTGAGGGTTCTGAAAAACTTTAGTACTGACTTGCAGTAGGAAAAATGTTTGCCCCTGTGTTCTGCAGAGCTCTGTATAAGACCTCCCCACATCATACTATCCTAGGAGATCCTGTCAGTGGAAATAGATGAGTAGTAACTACATGACTCCACCAGCAAAAAATACTGTATTTACTGGGGCACTGAGGACACGGACTTTCAGCCTGTGGGGGCAGGTCTTATAGCATTAGCAGCCAAGGTTTTTTTCCCCTTCATTCTTATATCAGGGAATGAAACCTACAGTCCTATACAGACCTCTTAGATATGGACTGAAGACTGCATTTAGCCTTATGGGTCTGGTTCTGCTATGGATTCTATTCTGTGCCAAAACAATGGCAAAATGAGGGTCCAAGCATTTAAAAAAATACTTTGCTTATCCCAGTAACAATACAAGTAAAACTAACTTTAAAACACTTTTTGTCCACTTTACAGTAAAACATTCACATTTTATTTGAAATTAATAAAAAATTGTTTAGAACTTAAATGTATAGAAGAAACAAGGATGACTCCTATGCTTGAAAATGGTGCTTTTCTAATCTATTAGAAATTTGTTATCAAATATTAATCAGAATGAGGAAAAAATGGTGTGATATTTCTGCCTGTCAAAAGTTTCTGAAAACATCCCCCACTACAAATTTTTTTGAGGAAAACTTAATACATTTATGAGTCTTTTAAACAGGGAATAAGATATAGAAGCAGCTCACTTCTGCTTAGTTTTGAAGAGATTAGAAGAAACCACGAGGGACTTCTGAGGCACCTCACTGAGCTAACAGGCAGCTTAATGGCAAATGATTCATTGCTGACAGATGAAACATAGTGCACATCGGAAAAAACAATTTGAACTACTCATACACATTGCTGGGTTCTAAATTAACTATAACCTAGAGGAAATATGCCTGGATGTCACTGTGGACAGCTCAGTGAAAATCTTTGCTTTAGTGTGCAACACTAAACATAAAAGCAAACAAAATGTTAAGCTATTTTGAGGGATGGGGTAGAAAATACTGTGCTTATAATGGGAGATGCAAGCAGATATAAAGTAAAATTTCAAGTTGATAATTTAAGAATACAAAAATGTACTCAACCTCCCTCCCTGGGCTGTATTATCAATTATTGAATTTCATTGCCCTCTACATCCTTGATACCAAAAATGTAAGATTCAGAAAGAATCTGACATTTGTTGAGGTATTGAGATCATTCACCATTTCAGCAGGGGATGGACCAAAGGTTGGGAATTCAAGACCTCACTTCACTTCTGTCTGATACTGACCTTCTCTGTGACCTTGGGCTTCACCTCCCAGTCTTTCTCAGCTGCAGGTGTTTTTAGTTGTAAAGGACCCAGGGCAAGACTTACAAAACTATTCAACTGCTTAACTTGTAAGCATGTGCTAAGCTCCCTATTTAATCCATATGAATCCTATGTAAGAATTTACTGTCCAAGTGTTTTGTGTATCTTGTCTCCTAGATAGAGATCCCTGATGATCTCTCTGTAAACAATACTAAATTTCAGAAAAGTTTAAAATAACAGAAAAGTTTAAAATAAAAGAGTAATAGAACTATGTATGTTAAGGTAGATATGAGCCAGCTACTAACTGGATGGACTTCTGTAATAATCTTAACCTCAGGGCAGGTGGGTTTTCAAAAATATTCATACTTTATGTGCTTATGAAATGCAGTAAAACGTCAGACCCAAGTAGCATAATCAATATGGATAATTGTTGTAGTCTGTGCTGCTTTATAATATCAGTGCAGTGGGGAGAAAAAAACAAAACAAAGACAGACTGGATATACAGGTTAGTTTATACAATAGTCCAGTGCCCTGGAAATGTCTTTAAGTCCTTCTAGCTACATGAGATTACTATCAATTTTTCTAGAAGGAGTTTCCCCAGCAGAGGCCCACCCTGAATTTTATGATGAGAGGGGACTCGTACATGCATGTCAGCCAGGCCCTTATTGCTTTTCTGTTTAGGTGCACACTGCAGTAAGGATTCGGGATATGTATATAGGACTTGAGAGGAACAAGGTGAGGAAAGAGGATATGGGGATACATAGAAAGCTGAAGTAATATAGAGGAAAAACTGGCCAGAGGTCAAAGCAAAGAAGACGTAGACAAGTTTCAATTTGGAAATATTAAGTACATCTGAGTAATCTCTTCTTTTTCAATGGCTGATGTCATTTAAGTTTGGCTATGAGGTGGAAATTTGGTTTTCTTTCCTTATGTTAAAATTCTGAAGTTATGTACTCACAAAATAGAAAAGGCTAATGAAATTATTTAAGGTTTGTTTAAAAATAACCCACATTCATTGGAAACCTTGGACCAGATTCATATAGCTTGATTGACACCCAAGTCTTATGTTTCTCAGTGACCAACTCTAAAAACTGAGGCCTAGGGCTGTCTGAATCTGGGCCCTCACACTCTTTGTCCCTAAGTTTTCGATGGGAAAAAAAAAAAACCACAAACAAAACCCAAAACCCTTGTCTTCTGGAAGCAATGTTACCATGCTGATGTTTGCAGGGTAAGAACAGAGGAGATAAGCTGTTCAGAACAGATTTCTCTCTTCTGAGGGGGGAAGCTCTAACTCGTGCTACTTTTAATGCTTAGGAGGTGAATCCCTGAATGCAAGAGCTGTCCTACACAGAAAATGCTTCCAACACCAAGCCTGCGTTGCTATTACAAGCTTGAAAAATTAAGTAGATCTGCGCAGTGTGGAAAAGAAGCAAAAATCAGTGGTGTGTAAGAATCACAGGGTTAAATGTAGCACCTTGGTCCGTACCAAGAATTATCTGGGCATTCTTGGAAGACAGGAACAAAGGTAAAAAAAAGAAAGGTAGATCTTGCACAATTTCTGGCTTATTTTGAAATATTTCATGGGAAAAAATATTTCAGTGTCTGGATATTAAATGACCAGATTTAACTGTAAGCACCAGTTACCACAGTTATGCAGCCAAAATGAGGCAGGGGAGAAAACAAGTTATTTACTACAGCCTACTAGGTATCCCCAAAAATGCTCAGCAACCCAGGAGAACTTTCAAATTGCTGTCTTGAGTAAGAACGGTCAGCTAACTCCTGACTGTGAAGTCTGCAGTTACAACGCTTGATGGTTTTCCGTTGCAGTCAGAGACTTCTCATCCATACCAGTTCTCATACATACTCAGGGAGCCTGAGACCCAGCTTTGTCTTAGACCAACAGCGTACATATAATACTAAGTGTCATTTCCTCCCTAGCTGTTCTTCTGGCCCATCTGAATATGAAGTGTGGCAAAATGCTATTCTTTGTCTCTCTCACAAGAGAGAAAATTCAAAATAGGTGAATAACCACCCCAAATTATCTCCATGCTTTTCTAAGAGGAAGAAGCAAGCAGACCCTCAAGCTTATCTCTGACTTGCCTTGCTAAAGTGTGCTGGCAGTAATACATTGGGTTGACTTTCTGTAAACTCATGAAATCCCTTTGTTAAATTACTTAATGAATTAATAAGTTCTGCTTGAATATTTGAAAGAGAGACCAAACAATACAAAAAACATTAATGCTGAGACAGTCTTATTTCACCATCCACTCCAAATAGATATATGAGCTATAATCTCCATCTTCTATAGGGAACTGTGACAGTAAATGTTAAGTTTGGATGCTGAAACATTAGGCACATATATAAACAGAGTTAATTTTAGAGAAAGTCACCTTGGAATTGGTGTAAAATATTCTTGCACTTTATGATTATATCTTTTCTGAAGAAAGAAATTGGATTTCTACAGAAAACATTATTACTTAGAATTCTCCCTCCTGGCAGGATGTATATAGGGTAGTAATTTTAAGACTTCATATCTGTATTTAGAAAGAACTGTAATTCTAGGAACTGTCCTAATTCTGTGTAAGATGTGCCAGTCAAGGTACTATCTGGTATTTTTGACTCCCACAAAAAATGGGCATTTTTCTAAGAGCCTTATTGTACCAATTCACGTAGGACATACTGGAATTAAGAGTGTCTACCTATATGTCAGCTTTAACTCTGAACTTTCTTGCTTTCTGAGATTGTTAGCTATTTGCATTGCTTCACTTAAGATTTTTTTTTTTTTTTTTAATAGTTTAATATCTTCCTTATCAGAGAAAAGCAGGGTCCAGTTAGTTAAGGTTATGGTTGTACGTGGAACGCGGCTTCCTAAGCTTGTCATGCATCAAACTGTTATGGCTGGCAATTGTTTAAAAAAATTCATTTTGTTATGAACTAGCCTGTTTTCAACTGGGCTGTTCAGAGATGGATTGCTTTCTGGAGTTTTTGACAGGTGTAATTGTTAAGGCGTCATCTGTTCTTGTTTGCACAAAATACATTTTAGCCAACTGTAGGACTTGCCCGCTAATCTTTCTCACATCATTCCATTCTTTGCTTGCCACTAGACAAATCCCCTGTTATTTGACCAGATGGTGGAAAATCCATTCTCATGATAAGTTGCTTCTAGTTTGCATTTAGATTACCTGCAAAAATGGAACAATTTACTACTCTGCCTCTAACCATCTCTTTTCTCCTTTTTTCCCTTAGTTTGACTTCTTGTAACTAATTATTTAAATTCTGCCCTGTGAGTTAAAATTAGTCATAGCTTACACGTTCCACATGTATGTAAATGCACTTAAGTTCTACCTCAAGTTGTATGATGAATCCATCTAGAGTTTAGTGACACATAAAGATCCGAAGATGAGCTGTCTGATGTGCAAACACAGCAGTTTCTAATCCTGTCATATCTGAGGTGATACTTTTGAACTTTTTAGGGAAAGTATGCAACCTCTAAAAACCAAGTTCAGGTGCGAGAATGCACCCAGCATCATCATCTTATAGCACACACACCAAGGAATAGAGGATACAAATATTAAGTGAAATATCATGTTTCATGCAGTGTTTGTAGGCATTTTGTCTGTTATGTTTCTAGCTCCTTTGGAAAGTAACCTTCCATACTACAGAGTTAGATAGTTATAACCTAAAACTAATTTTTGCCTTTATTATCATGAAGTGGCAACTTCTACTCTGTCTAAAAGTTTATGAGGGAACAGGTGTGTTTGTTTCTCAAACCACTCAAAACTCAACTAAAATTGGGGTGAGCTAACCACTGCAAATTGATCAGACTCAAATACTTTTCAGTGCTCAAATTTTTAATACAGAGAAAAATACCAGAAATCAATTACAAAGCATAAAATAGAACAAGAATATACAGTACCCAGAGTAAATAGCCCTTATACAGTTTTATCTTGAGCTAAATCAATTTTGTATGTGGAACCTGAGATATACTCTATCTGCTGACATAATGTGCTAAAAACAAGTTAGCAAAATTAATTTGGTGAAGATTGTCTAAAATTATTTTTTTATAGGGGGGAAAAAAACCCAACAAAGACTGATTGTCTTGGTAAACTTTTTTTGGATCCTAAGCAGTGATTCTTACTACTTGTGTTTATGTTTTGTAGGTTGGTTGTTGGGGTTTTTTTTGTTTGGTTGTTTTTTTTTTTTTTAGTAAGGAATGCTGAATAAGCTGTTCCGTGAGGTAGTCTTAATTTCTGACCCACAGCCTCATGGTTATCAGATGATAATTAATTGTAAATGTAAATCTAGTAAATGACAGCTAAAGTACGTAGGGCATAGGACAGAGGGCAAACGAGTGTGATGGTGTTAGGCAGCTTCTAAATATGTAAAATACAAATACAGCCTTTATTCCATTTATGGAAATACACTTACCATGCTAAAATGAACCTTAACAATAGAGACAAACATCATACAAGAAAATACAGGATTTTTTTTTTTTTTTCCAAAGCATAGTTCTTGGTGGTAGCTGCATAGTTAAAAACCTGGTGTGTGCTTCGAAATGTATTCCATAGTGTCTTAGGACTGTTTGCTTTTTCAGGTTAAGCACAATAGGCCCCATTCTGTGTTAATTTAGATGCCCTGCAATCTCAATGAAGTCAGTGGGATTTTAAGAGATTTACATTGATGTCTTATTTGGCTTAGTGTTTTGGGATATGATTTATTGTTTATTATTATTATTTCTGTTGCAGCAGAGGGAGAATGGAGAAGAGTAAAATAACTCTTTAAACAAAATTGTTACAGAGCACTGGGTAAGGGCTAGGTCCAAAACAGGTCATAGGATTTTGGCTCCTGAAGTGGAATCCAGCCCTATACAGTGCAAAGACTTATTTCCCTCAGACTAGGATCCACAGCAGCTGCTATGTTATGTATAAAGCCTGATATATTGCTTAGTTTAAAAACAAAACACAACAAAAAATACCACCTCCCATGCTTCTGACCCTCCAAAAAAAGAACTTCCATACTCTAATCTCTTCCCCTTCTTTGGTTGTGACACCTAGGTCTGGCTAGATGTAAAGTAGGATGTGATTCACAGTCCAAAACTCTGATCTAGGCTTGAATCACAGAATGGTTGAACTTGGAAGGGGCCTCTTCTCCAGCCCAGAGGGGTTGGACAAGCAGGGTTACCTGGAGCGTGTTGCTCAGGACCATGTCCAGGCAGGTGTTGACTGTCTCCATGGGTGGAGACCCCACAACCTCTCTAGGCAACCTATTCTAGTGCTCCATCACTTTTGCAGTAAAAGTGTTTCCTGACATTCAGATGGAACCTCCTGTGTTTCAGTATGTCTGTCATCCGTTTGAAAAAAGAGCAAGGACTGCCCTTGTCATAAAAACTAAAGCAAACAAACAAACAAAAGCTAGCTGACAGGTATTCTACCCTAGCTTGGTGCAGTGAATACTTATTTAGGACCTATTTCATCACAAAGGTGTTCAAACCCCCATCTTCCACTTCCCAGAAAAATGCCACAACTACTTCAGAATAAAGGTTTTCTGGAGTGAGCCGTATTCAACACTTGTTTAACTACTCAAGTAATAGCAATAATCAGTATTACTATTCAAGGTTCGTTTGGCCAGAGAACCAGTGGAAGAAAGAGCATAATTCTGAAGCCCTGTGATGAGGGCACTCATCTGGGAAGGATTCTGATAGTTTTTGCAAGGACTGCTTATGCATTTTTGAATGACTCTTAATGTAACGTGCTTTCACTGGCTCCCTTTCTTTCATCCAATGAATCCTGATTTTTTTTTTTTTTTTAATAGTACTATTGTTTTAGCAGGAGGAGTTATGTCCCTCGCTTTAGCATAATTGTTATCAAGGAGTCTGCGGTAACCTTTGGAGCTGTGGGGGATGTACATTTGAACCTCCTCTGGCTAAAAGGCGTGGAGAGCCTAGTTCTCCTGTGTATTTGTTGAAGCTGTGTAAAAACAGGCATCTCTTCTAGTCTTGTTTCGAAGAGAGGAAAAAAAAAAAAAAGGCAGGGGAGGGTAGCACTTGTGTTGCAAATCCCATTTTAAGATACTTAGCTTTCCTCATACACTGTACATGGTGCTTAGGCATCTAACTCAAAGGCCCTGGGTATCACAATAAATCAGTCTCTTTGGCAATGCCTTAATCGGTGAATGCAGGAATATCCCAGGATTTGAAAGTCTTTGGTCCTGCCTTCATCACGTAGCTGTCTCCTCCCTCCTGTGTGTGGGTTCCCATGGGCCAAAAACAGTGCTGAGGCATGCTCAGACCAGGTTTCCAATTTAAATGAGCAAGGGACCATGGCTGTTAAGACATGAAATGTGCTTGCCACTTTGTGTAGGTGCAGTCTTACTGAGGAAGGCCCTCAGTTTCCACGGGACATGACTTCCCCTTTTCTTGTAAAGCTTGTTGCTGGGTAATGATACTAATTTTTTTTTCTCAAACCTCTAGTCTTAAATTACTGTTGAAATAAATATGTGATTTTAAAAAACAAGACTAGCTTAGAGCTATATAGGCATAATACTGTAAAAAAATAATAAAAAATACATCTATATTGATAAGAATATTTATTTAAAATAAATTTACAGCCTAAAATTCTACATTTGAAAAATGTGTAAAATTTCTCAAATAACTTATTCTAGTGAACTACCATTATATTAAAAACAAAAAAAAGGTATCAATTTGTGGAAGATACAAAAGCATCTAAAATGTGTTTTTATTGCAGAGAAGAGGGCGGGGGGGCGGGAAGAAAATTGGTGGGTACTGTTTTGTGTGCAATTCCCAAATATATTTTAAAAACAACATTGAATTTTTATAGCCAAATTATATTTTCTGCTAACAGGGAGTTGGGGAGGGATGAATAATAGAATGACTGACAAATCTTTTAGGGCCTGATTTTACAAGATGCTGCGCACCTCTTGATTGCTGCCAATCACTTTCATTTTCTTTCAGTCGATCCGAGAACATATGGCATTATTCAGATGGTGCTGAGCACCTTCAATCACAGTCCTCATAGTGCCACAACATCCTCATTCTGTGCAAATGTGAGAATTGCTGTTGACATTTTAAATTGGAGGGTTATTTGGTCTTTGTCTGGACAAACTGCCAGCTGATATAAATGAATGTTCTGCATGAGGAAGGATTGCAACAGTAAACAATAAATAATCAAATTTATCAGCACTATTGTATATACACAAACTATGTGAAGTATCAATTCGGTTCATAAAAATCTTTACCACTTCCACTTTCATTTGATGGGGAAAAAAAATACCATTCTTGTGGAAAACTGAAGTTTAGTTTACTCTCAGTGCAAACTTTGAAAAGTGGAAACTCTGGATGTTATGTGCACAAGGTAGTTGATTTAAAGAGATCAGAAAGGTCTTTAATTTAAAAATAAAATTTAAAAAAATCAATTTCAACATACTGATTTGTCCTGCATTACAGTTACCTGTAGAGAACCTCTAGTCATGTCTATCTGTTTTTGATGCCTCTACAGAATAACTGTCCAGCATCCTCTGCCCAACCAATCAGAATGTAGGAAAATCTACCGATATGACGGAATCTACTGTGAATCTACCTACCAGAAGTATGTTGATATCTGTGTGAGTCTTGCCTCTAGCTCGTGCATTTAGTGCTCGTGCTTTCCCGCTATTCAGAAATTACACGTGTGTTGAAACCGTACACTTCTACTTGCGTGCAAAACCTCTACAGCAGGGACAGAAATATGTTGTTTAATTCTTTGGGATTGTGCTCTAAAAGCTAAAAAGCAAATAAAAACCCCTGTGACTTTACTAAATCTTAGATATGCTTCTGTACAGTAAACAAGAATGTATACACTAGAAAATCTAGGCAAAATGTATTGCACAGGTGCTTCACATCTTAGGGATTTGAAAGGTGTGTTATGTATAAATTAGCTGTCACTTTTTTCAGTCGTGTAATGGAATGATGAGTTGTAATTTGCATAATCCTTTAAGAAGTCAAATTATACTGTCATGTAGCAGACTTAACATGCTAGCTAGGATTTCATAGCTTTGCAGGTAATTAGTATGTACCTTACAGGACAGTTAAATTGAAGTTGAGTCCTCTTCCTTTGCAGTCATTTGCCTTTGTCTATTGCCCTAACAGAGCCCGCTTTTGTGTGTAACTCAAGATCGTTACTGGTGCTTCTGACAAAAGTGCTGTTGCTGTGGGCAGGCAAATGCAACATGCTTGACTGCTGTTACTTTTGCAATCAGTGAAGTTTCTATTTTACTGTAGTAAGAATTTAATAATCTATTTCTACATAGAATTGAAAAGTATATATTTGACAGTTATATTGTAGATGATTTTGTATTAATGTATTGCAAATGCATTATGAATTTTCTGTTATATTGCTGGATTTTGAAACTGCTTTCTGTCAGTGTTTACTTTTCATACTCCAACTCTATTGTTTTGTATCCCAGTGTTATCATCTCGTGTATAACAGATTTAATTTTCGAAAAACTGCTTAACTTCTAAAAATCAATTGTACTCTGCATTGCAACAAAATGTTTCTTTGGCAAGGCAATCATACTCATAATTTTTTAGGTCATATTCTCTCATTCCCTCTTTTTATTCTGTAACCTGCTGCATGTTTCCTGAATTTTTTCTTTTAGTAATAGGTACAACCACATCAGTAAAAGCTGTTACTTCAGTGTAAATGAAGAGTATAATTTTAGTTTACAGAAGTGAGAGTCTAGATTTATCAATATAATTACAGCATTAATGTAACTTGGTGAGTCGAAATGAAAATCTGACCTCTTGCTTGGCTCTTTTGCAAATGGCTACTTTTGGTGTGACATGATTTATTCTTGATTTTACATTGACTTACAAGTATTTCTTGCACTTTTTGAATTTTTCATGATTCTTCCTTCTATCTCTGTAAATAATGGTCATGTCCAGGGTAACTGAAGCAGTCTACATCTAGCACGGTTTTAAACATCACCATAGAACTTAAATTCAGTGGTTTTACTTTTCTTGTAACTTCAGTTCAGTAAGCATAAAAATGTATTCATTTGTTTAAATGTACGAAGCAGATTTGTTGTGCACTATTTATATCAGTTTTTAGAATAACTTCAAGATTTTGAAACTTTGTGGAAATAAGAAAACTTGGCACAGTTTGTTATGAGTGTTAAGTATAGCAATGGCTTTGCTCTGAACACTGCAAAATAGTGGATTATCTTAATGTTTTAAATTAGGTTGAATATATAGTCAGTATAGATAAAAACAGCTATCTGTGCTGACCACAAAATGGAATAGTAGGTGTTCACTTACAAGTAGGTATACAGTTGCAAACAGGCATTGGCTAAATGGATTTTTCCTTTTTGAAAAGCTAAAAATCAGACTGGTGATGAAAGCATTGGTTTTGACATCTGTTTTGTCATACCTGACATGTGAATTTTGAAGTATTATAGCCCAGTTCACCTCACTTGTAAAAAGCATGGATTATTTTGGAAAACTTAGGGCTTTTTCCTTCTACACAAAATATAGAGTGCTTTTTGATTAGTAAAATTTTCTCTCAGTACTTCTTCCACGCTATTTAAGTTCTCTGAGGTATTCTTTTTGTCTTTCCCAGTAGATGTTTTTGGTGCTTTATTATTTTTCCAATGATATAACAAGTTACTGAAAACTTCTCATTTACCAAGACCAAAAAAACCCAAAGTATTTTCATGACACTTTTAAAGGTTATACTTTAGTACTACAAGACACATGAATGTTTGGTACTAGATGTTCAAGTGCATCTCTTACGCAGGCTCAATCTCTCCCCTGATTAGATTGGGGAAGGGAGAATGGATGTGAAAAGGCCACTGGTGGTCAACAGAAAGGGCTGTATGACCCTCCTTTTTCCTGTAGGATAATTTCTGGGCCGGACACCAAACAGCAAACTACTTATTCAGGGAGTTAAAGGAATTTTAAGGACTGGCCATACAGAGTAGGACAGGACACAAAATCATGGATTTGGGAGCTTGACTGTTCTTTCTCTAACCAATTTTATAAATTAAAAGTAGCATTATGCAGAGAGCCTACTCTGGATTTATATTTAACCATGTACCTACTAAAGGTATTTTGTGTAAAGCTACTTAGCAGTTGAAATCAAGATATTCTGATCCTTTTTGTAAAAATTTGAAAGGATCGTACCATGACCACCTACTCCAAAAATGTTTTTCAGAAAACATTTTGGGAAGTAACCTTTTTAGTCAAATCTTAGTGCTAATACATACTAGAAATAACAGTTTGTAAGAGTTCTTAAAGGTGCAGGTTAGTAAATACATTATAGTACTATAAAAAAAAATTGCAAAAAGCTTTTTGCAATACAAGTCCCTGAGGAGCTGGACTAATGATTACATTAGCTAGTGTATATAAAATAGGCAAAATAGTAAATATTTTAATACAGATCCCTCTAGACTATTTATGATCCTCTTGCAATTGAGTCTCATAGCTGCTACTAGATATCCCATTTGGAACAGAGTGGAACACACAGTTTCAAAAGCTGATGACAAAAAAAACCATATATTCCCCCTGCCCACAATTGTCCGCCACCTTGGTCGCTATGGGTCTGTGTTGTTTTAGGTGGCTGAGCATGTAAATATGCTTTTTAAAAAGCTCTAAAGTAAGCTTGAAAATAATTACAATTTGTTTCTTTGTTCACTAGCAGTAGAGACTAACACACCAAGCATTCTGAAAAGATTTTACCATTGTGTTTTTTGAAGTAGATACACGTCTTAAGCTATGGAGGTAAAACCAGAGGCCTATCAGTTACTGGCCTGGAATATGGCTGTCCGTAAACTCCTGAATATTTCCCCTTCTCTTTTACAGTCTCCAAAGCTGTAGCCAGGAGTATCCAGGCTCTTCTTTTGTGATGTCAATCAAAATTGACAACAAAGTAGTATTTTGTGTTCAGTTCTAGCTATTTCACTATAACCAAACGGCCAAGGTTTTTCCCTCTTGCCTGGGTTGAAAATCCTTTCTTCTGCTTGCTCAGACATCTATGGTTTGCACTCTTGTTCACCTTTAGGGAGTGTCAAACAGTGAACAAAGCCCAGGTAGATGATCTCCAGAGACAGCCCAAGAGGAGCACAGCTCCCTGCCCGTGCTCTGGTTGTATTTGTTGCTAAATTACAAGGAGTAATGGCGTGTCAAGAATAGGGTTTTTTTGCTTGTCTGCAGGGAGTCTCTGTTGTGTACAAGCAGAGGATATCTCAGGGTTTTTTTTTTTTGTTCTCAGACTGGAAGCTTGTTAATAAAGTGGCCCTTCAGAGTATAACCTGGGTTGTAAGGTGAAATTATCAGTTTGGTGGCTGTTGTGTGCTATCTACAAAGCAAAGGTGGAAGAATCATCTCTTCCTCATTTCTTCCTGTCCATATTAAGCAGACTTAAAGGGCATGCCTGTCTTCAGGAGTATAGAGAATAGGAGAGAGTTGTACAGTAAGGTATTTCTTCTGAAATCAAGAGCAGGGAATAAATATGTAAGGAAAACACCTCGCTCATTTAAATCACAGAAATACAGCTACAGTCTTATTAGGTCTTTTTCCTTCATTTCTCTGCAAGTTAGTGAAATGAGCACAGAACAGAAAGCTCATTGATTTCAGTCTCTGAAGTGGATCAATTTGTCCTGGAAAGTGTAACTTGGTCATATACACATTATCATGGAATCATTTAGGTTGGAAAGAACCTTTAAGATCATCGAGTCCAACTGCTAACCTAACACTGCCAAGTCCACCACTAAACCATGTCCTGAAGCACCATATCTACGTGTCTTTTAAATACCTCCAGAGATGGTGACTCAACCACTTCCCTGAGCAGCGTGTTCCAGTGCTTGACAACCCCTTAAGTGAAGAAATTTTTCTTAATATCCAATCTAAACCACCCCTGATGTAACTTGAGGCCATTTCCTCTCGTCCTATCATTTGTTACTTGGGAGAAGAGACTAACACCTGCCTTGTTACAACTTCCTTTGAGGGGAGAGAAGGTCTCCCATCAGCCTCTGTTTTTTTCCAGACTAAACAACTCCAGTTCCCTTAGCCACTCCTCATAAGACTTGTGCTCTAGACCCTTCACCAGCTTCGTTGCCCTTCTTGGGTCTGTCTTGTAGTGAGAGGCCCAACACTGAACACAGTATTTGAGGTGTGGCCTCACCAGTGCCAAGTACAGGGGGATGATCACTTCCCTAGTCCTGCTGGCCACACTGTTTCTGATACAAGCCAGGATGCTGTTGGCCTTCTTGGCCGCCTGGGCACACTGCTGGCTCTTATTCAAGCCATGAGCAGTTTCTCCAGGAGAATGCTGTGGGAAATGGTGTCAAAGGCTTTACTAAAGTCTAAGTAGACAACATCCACAGCCTTTGCCTCATCCACTAAGTGGGCCACCTTGTCATAGAAGGAGATCAGGTTAGTCAAGCAGGACGTGCCTTTCGTAAACCCATGCTGACTGGGCCTGATCAGCTGGTTGTCCTGTACGTACCATGTGATGGCACTCAAGGTGATCTGCTCCATAACCTTCCCCAGCACTGAGGACAGACTGACAGGCCTGTAGTTCCCTGTATACTCCTTCTGGCTGTTCTTGTAGATGGGTGTCCATCTGCTAACTTCCAGGCAACTGGGACCTCCCCAGTTAGCCAGGACTGCTGATAAATGATGAAAAGTGGCTTGGTGAGCACTTCAGTCAGCTCCATCAGTACCCTTGGGTGGATCCCATTCGGCCCCATAGACTTGTGAGTGTCTAAGTGGAGTAGCAGGTTACTAACCATTTCCATTTGAATTATGGAGGCTTCATTCTGCTCCCCATCCCTGTCTTCCAGCTCAGGGGCTGGGTACCTGGAGAGCAACTGGTCTTACTACTAAAGAGTGAGGCAAAGTAAGCATTAAGCACCTCAGCCTTTTCCTCATCCTTTGTCACTGTTTCCCCCTGCATCCAATAAAGGATGGAGATTCTTCGTGGCCCTCCTCTTGTTGCTAATGTATTTATAGAAACATTTTTTATTGTATTTTATGGCAGTAGCCAGATCAAGTTCTAGTTGGGCTTTGGCCCTTCTAATTTTCTCCCTGCATAACCTCACAACATCCACATCCTTATGGACCTCCTGAGTGTCCTGCCCCTTCTTCCAAAGGTCATAAACTCTCCTCTTTTTCCTGAGTTCCAGCCAAACCTCTCTGTTCAACCAGGCTGGTCGTCTTCCCCACTGGCTTGTCTTTCAGCACATGGGGATGGACTGCTCCTGCACCTTTAAGATTTCTTTCTTAAAGAGTGTCCAGTCTTCCTGGACTCCTTTGCCCTATAGGACTGGCTCCCAAGGAAGTCTGTCCACTAGGCTCCTAAACAGGCCAAAGTCTGCCCTCCACAAGTCCAAGGTGGCAGTTCTGCTGACCCCTCTCCTTACTTCTCCAGGAATTGAAAATGCTCTCACTTCATGATCGCTGTGCCCAAGATGGCCTCCAGCCATCACATCACTCACAAGTCCTCCTCTGTTTGCAAACAAGAGGTCCAGTGGGGGCTCACTGAGCCTGTAAATGCTCAAAACATCAAAACTTAACAGACCAAAATAAGTTTCCCTCAGACTGTATGTTGACTCAAAACCATAAATATTTGTATAAGTGAGAAGAGGAGGCACAAGGCTAAACCATTCCCCTCAGCCTCTAAGGTTTAAATTAAGATTTGTTTATTTATCAAATGGATAAAACAAAAACAGAATTGCTTTGCATGCCCAAGAAATCTCATGGCCCTGGTAGACAACACAAATGAGAATATAAACATTTTAACGGGCCAAATAACTCTCCCAGGCTTTCTAGTGAGGGAATTCAACCAGATAGGGAACATGGGAACATGAAGAATTTCTCAGAGTTGTTTAAGTAGCTTAAAGTGCTCATCACCACCTTAATGTGAACAAAGCTGCAAAAGACTTGCAGAGGAGGAGCTAATAGTTCCAAGTGGAGATTCACAACTTCGTGAAAGTGGGTTAAAACCCCCCACTGGCTCCTCTGCAGCTGAGTGGGCAGATATCCTGGTTCAGGTCAGGATAGCCATTTAAGCAGCACAGAGAAGCTGATGATGGCTGAGAGGTCATTACCTTTTTCCGTCTTTTTGTTTCGTAGTTGGTGGTGTTGCACATAAATTGACTTAGAAAGATGTAAGGCTTTTCAGACTTTTTGTTTGTATATCCTGACTCGCCTGATATCACATATGAGGAAAAGATACAGTACTCTGAAACAATTATTTTAGCTGCAGGAAAAACACATAAGATGAAGGATAACAGGGCTGTCACGCAAGCTAACGCTACAGAGTACATGAGCTTTTTTCCCAACGATAACTTCAGTATCCCATGTTTAGGGGTTAACTTAAGAGAGAACATACTGAAGAAGCTGCTGTTTAGTTTGATCTACTCTAGTAAAACGGGAAGAGGCGGCCCCCATCTTCTTGCACAGTGGATTTTCCTTTGGGGTGATGTTCCCTCACGTCACATCTTGATTTTTTCCTCCTTGCAATGTGAATTTAATAGGTGTATTTGAAGAAGTTTCTATGCATCTCCTCTTCATAAATTTGACCTCTCCTTAGAGAATATTGAAAGCTAATAACCTAATTCATTCTCTATCAGCAAATGGTAGAGAAGCCACTGCTAACTCATGTAACAGGCCTTTTAATATAAATCACCTAATTCTTACAGCCTCAGTGTGAGGCTGCCTGGCAAAACTTTATCCCTGTTACAGCTGCCTATGTCTGCTCTCGTCTTTATGTAGCTTTCAGTGTATCTGCAGGTTCTCTGTGCTGAGTTGTTCTAGGTGTCTCTTGCAGGAAGAAAAAAGTAGTCTTTAACCAAGTTTAGAACACATCCAAAAGTGAGCCAACGTCTCCTTACATGTAGGATATGAGAGTAGGCTTTCTCTGGATAAGAAATGAGATTAGCTGTGGCACGTTAAAATGATTAATGATCACTGGCTAGCATTAAGTTGAACATCTAATCCTTGGCTGATTGGAGCATTTGAGAGAACAGCACTCAAAAATGTAATTTTTCAATAACAGGAATTTTGTCATACTTATATTTCTATTATGACACACTTAGATGTTGCACTGGCTTTAAAATTTTACTTTGAGATTAATGGAACGTAGCCTGAATAGAGAATAGGTGTGATGTATACATGTTACCTGAAAATTTCTTCCACTGGGTAATAAAGGGCAATGTTTAGGTTTACAAAATCCTATTCAGTTTATAGTTCAATACAAATTTTGAAGATTCACTTAAGCTTTGCAGTATCTAATTTTAATATCTATTCTGAGTTAAATCCTGAAGTGAATTTGGTATTGGTCAATTGACCAATTAGGCAATAACCTTTTGCTGTCTTGCACACAGTCCATGTTAAACTGGCTGGATCTTCAGGTCCTTTAACTGCACCCTTTCAATGAGTTATTATTCACAGTCTGTTAATTCCCTGTTAAAACAGGGTTTTTTTAATATTCTACAGAAATTGTTTTTGCATTTCATTTTCACTTCAGAGATGAAGGGTTCCTTTTGTGTTTTATGGGTGTTTTCTTTTTTTTTTGTTTGCCACCCCCACCCCCCAAGTCATGTTACTGGTTTCAGAAACTGAGAGATCAATTCAAATTTTCTGGGACTGAGCTACTCTGTGTATTCAGCAAGGTTTCCCTTCTCCCATGCTCTTTCAGTAACTCATTGCTTTGCACAAATACAGAAGCATTAATGCCAAGTGTATCTAAAATATTACTTGGGGAAGCAGTGAGCAAGATGACAAGTTCATTTGGCTTACTAATAGTTTATACAATCCTTCCACAATTTGGGGAAAGGAGGAAGGGGAAATAATTATCCCCCAAATATAAGTAGTTAGCCAAATACCTGCCCTGAAGCTCACGAAGTGCCATGGGCTGTAGTTACAAAGCCATCTTGGAGCATTTTGGGTATGCTTTTGAAAGGTAGAATTCCAACTCTTCACCATCTTTTGATTTAAAAGAACAATATAAGAGTAACACAGTCCTGCAACTTCTGGTCCTTTTAGAAGGAAAATGCTGATTGTAAGAACTTCAGGTGAAAGAAAATCCTGCCTTTCTTTAGATGAACTGTACTTACTGTTAAAGTATTATTACCTTATTTTTAGTCTGAAGTTTTCTAACTTTTATGTAGCAGAAACGTACCAAATCCAGCATAAAGAAGCTGAGAAGTCCTCTTTTAATATTCATGATACTCCTCAGTTCTTCCCTGCGCCCCGCCCCCCCCCCTTAGATATTTGTAGACAGTAACTCAGTGATTGTTTATTTTCCTCTTTGACACAGGTTTCTCCTTCTTAGCAAGGCAAGTTTTCCAGAATTTGAATGCTTCTTGTAGCTGTTTGAAGTCTTTCTAGTTTGAATACTAGTATAGTCCATTAGTTGTTCCTGTGGTAGTTTTCAGGAATCACAGATACAAACTAGAACCATGTTGTTACATGCGGTTTGAAATGGAAATATTCTCTGTCTCAGCATTGGTAGTGAATTTTATAATCCTTTCCTATTGCTACTCTATCTACTTCCTTGTATATCAAAGGATCTTTTTTGCTGCTCTAGCCAGGGTTTTGCACTGTAGGCTAATACTAATTTGGTTATCCACCATCATCCATATGCCTCTTCCTAGGTTATTATATTGTCTGTGTTTGGAATCTCTGCTCTTAGTTACTAGATAGACAGCTTTGTGCTCAGCTGTGTTAAAACACATCTTATTCAGGTGAGCCCAGACTGCCATGCAATCTGTAGAACTGACAACTCCCTGGTATTTACCATTTTATTATCTTTTGTGTCATCTGCAAATTTTACTGGGAAGGATTTTGTTTTCTTTCACATCACTGATTTATTCTCCTGCACAGGTACTCCAGAGGGAATGAAGGGCTCAAGGAGTTCTTTCCCTGTACGGAGTACTTGGGGTAGACCTAATCCATATTTCAGAGCTGCTGGTCATAATGGCTGGGAGCAGATTAGGGCTGCCGGCACTGATGAGTTGCAGCCGACCAGGTGCAGTGAGTCAGGAGCACACTCTCTTTACTTGCAGCAGTATGAGATGGCTGCAGCCTTTCTTTAAAGTAATGCGAGGCTTGTTTTGCATAGTGATGCTGCTGAAATACAGAAGATATAGTGAATGTGTTTATCCAAAAAGAAGGGCAAAGAGGTGGTTTTTGGAAACCCTGAAATCTTTCATAGTAGTTTTCTTCCTCAATGAATTATTTTTCATTTCATTTCCAGATGATGCTTTTATTTAGAACTGAATCTGGTTTTCAAATTACTAGAAGATGAAATAATGAACCCATAAAGCAAAATGTTTTACTGAAAAATAATTTCGGAGTTTAGAAATGAAGCTTTCGGATAACATTTTGTCTCTCATTTTTCTTCCGCCCCCCAAAAGGATTTCTTTGAGCAAACCTCAGAATTGTGCTCTGAAGACTTTTTTTTTTTTTTTTCCCCTTAAGCTGACTACTTAGCAGACCTGTGCAGCATTGCACATTGCTTAAGTTTAAGGCTTAAGTTGTTTAGCAATCTATTAATTTTCCCACTTAGCCATAGGGCTTCATGATGCAAAAGTGACACAACTCGTATTTCACATCCAGATGCAGCAATATCACTAAACTTCTGACTTATCTATGACAAAACTGTTGACTTTCTGCTAAAATTCCTTTACGATAGCAGTATCTGTAGTCAATTTAAAGTATTTATGCTGATTTGCTTTCCCTTTAAGACAAATACTGCTCTGGTTAAAACATGCAAAGATTTAGCAAAGTCTGCATCACCTCAGACTGGTATACAGAAAACAAGACTTACATTACATTTTGTAAAATTAATTTTGTTTTGTACAACATTTTTGTCAGGTTTTTATGGCCTTAAAGTTCTATGTTCATATACACACCTGTACATACATGCACATACATACACACACACTTTGGAAAAGAAAAAAATACAATAATTTTAGGGAAAAAGACAATGGAAGCATAAAGCATACTTCTATCTGAGTGCAATAGGAAGGTGGCAATTTTTAATTTATGTCATTTTAGATATAAAACAATCCTGTGCTGTTTTTTAAAAACAACAACAACAAATAACCCCAATACCATATGAACCAAAGATATATAATTTCTTATAAATGTCAAACAAAAAATCTGATTAACAATAAGGAAAGACACAGTCTGTCACACTTCAAAGTTTTCTGCTCATTCAGCAACAGGAGACTAATGCAAGTAGATACCTTTGCCTGTTGTATCTTTATTAAACTTTTGTCTTACAGTTTCCTAAGTGATGTTGGGTCTGTGCCATCTTTGAGATTGCAGACTGTGTTGCAGAGTAGTTTAAGATGCTGTATCATGTACCATTTAATCAGTCTGCACTGTTTAGAGTATGTGTTGTGTACTGGGAGTAATTTGTGTGTAAAGTCTTTCCAGCTGCATCTATATAAAAGGTGAAATTCCCCTACCTCTGCACAAAAGTCAGTTAAATGGACTGCGGGGAATGGAGCAGCAGTTGAATGAATTAATTTCATGTAGCTGTCTGTAGCTGGCTGTGACACTGCAGTGTGCTTCCTCTACAGCTGACTCGCAGCCAGGGCCTGTACACATCTTTGTGGAGTTCTTGGGCTTCTGAATTTCTGTGCATTGATCAATTGTCTCCTTGCCTAGAAGTCTCCTGTATAGTTTTTCACCCCCTTGCCAAATTCCGGTGACTCATTTACATGCCTAGGGCAGTAGGTTCATAAGCCTCACGACTGTGGTGGACTTTGCTACCTATTATTATTATTATTACCTTTGCTACCTCTAATATTGGAGGTCATCACAGCATTAGGGGAGGGAACACTTGCACTGTCCCCTTCTTCTGCATATCCTCTCACGTAGGCTACTGTATGTGCTGCTTGATATGGCTGGTGGAGACGGACTGTTGTGCATTCCCCCTTTCCCCGGTGGAAAATCTGCCATTTCTGAGAGTACTCTCAGCTGGTGATTCTCAGTGACGCACGCATAGACAGTACAGGCAAAGGGAGGCAGCGTGAAGATTTTCAAGCTGTAAAACAGCTTGTGTAACCAGTCACACTGCAGGGTGCAATGAGTTTGGCAGCCTATTAGTCCTGGGTCTCTATGAAAGCACCCCAGGGTCACAGATGCTCCCTGCACTAGGCTGTAGACTAGGCAGTCTGTCACCTGTATAATCAGTGACCAATACTGATCAATGTATTGATCATAACTGTGCTTTGGTGTAGCATGTACTGTTGCTTTGCCTAGCAGTATTTTCTTTGCCTCAAGAATGCTGCCATGCTCTACATTTTGAGCTGGATGTTATACTAAAAAGGACATTCATATTTTGCTAATTTGGCAAGTTGAATTGAGCAGTTTTTGTTATTCAGTAGGGATAGAGAGTGATCAAAATATTTTGACTGAAATACTGAGTTAAGATTAAGCAGAATATAAGCCAAGTCTATAGTATATTTTGGTATAGTTTGGTCAATTGGAAGTATTTAAGTGGTGTAGTATCCTACTTGGACAAAGCTGCATCAGCAGAAACCTCTATAGCAGTTACTATTTTACTTGCAAAATTGTTCTTTTACTGGTATTGCTTTTTTTGTTAATAAGTGGTGATTTTCCTGTATGAGTCCAAAGCAGACTTTTGCTGATATAGCTAATTACATGCTTCGTGCTTTGCCACAGTGGTATACCAAGATTGCTCTATTGGCAAAATGCTCCTAATGCAGACCTCATCTGATTTTAGTCATTCACTTTTCTTGATTTCAAAGCTCAACAAAATAAGACTCCTATTGTAGAATTTGAAGGGACGTTAGTTGTTCCACAACCCTGTAGTGAATAATCATTGGGATAAAGAGACCCAAGAGCTGTACTGCATTTAAAAATCAATCCTATTTTTCATAATATAATCAAGTTTTTTGTCATTTGATGTATTCTTGTTGTAGACTTGAATTAAGAGTGAGAAACCTAATCTTCTGAGTTGCTTCACATATTGCACTTTTGGTCTTCGTAGAATCATATTGATGGTGTGATTTGCCTGATTAATTCTGACAGTGCTATCCATGCTAAATCCCACATGGTTGAGATCCTTTGTCTTGAAATCAAATGATGTAAATGAAAACTTTCCAAAAGTATTCTGAGCTTTTTCACCCACTCAAAAATCTCTCAACCAAAATTGAAGTGAAAGGCCTGGTGACCATAACCTAGTTAGGCACAATGCCTGGCTGCGTGCTTTGGGCAACACCTAGATCTTATGCCTAAGAGAGCATTTCATGGTTATCATAGCAGGAGGCCCTCTTGCTTCCAAGGGTAGCAGCATGCTTTTAGAATCGCTGTATTGCTGCTTCATTACTGGTGATGGTTATGTTACATGCTGGACCCAGCGTGACAGAGAAAGGCAGTTCTGATTCATGTCACCCTGGGGAGCATCAGGCATGTGTCCAGACCATGCATCAGCATCCGTGGTGACTGTGGCATTGAAATTGCTAGAAAAGGCATAGAATCAGATAATCATCCATACAAGAGTACTAGTCAATGGCTGTGAAGTTCACAGCTGGTAGTTTCATATCTTATGGGAGCATGGTACTGCGTAACAGGCAAAATCTGTTGTTTACTGAACAGGTTAAGGCAGATTCATTAGATACAGTTTTTCCATTGTTGATGTTGGCTTATTTTTACCTCACCTCCTCCCTAAGTGTACTTGCAAGTTATAAACAGATCTTTTGTGAGATGTCAAAAGAAGAGCAAATCAACTGTGCCAGGCGTAGGTTGTCTCTTGGAGGTTAAACTGAAATCTAATTATTGATGTTGTCACTAAATGGAATGAAGTACATTCCAGAATGTCAAAAATTAAATTAACTTTTCTGACTATTGTACACTCCAAATTTTTTAATTTCTCTTGCTTAGATACTTTGATGGCATTCCTGCAGCAATACCTACTTCACAAGAGTAAAAATAGTCCAAGCAATGACCTATTCATCCTTGCCCCTATTTTACACCAGATAACCATTTATTTTAGGTTGAAAACTAGGAATAGATCTTCTCCCTTAATCTGAGGGAGACTCTGCTCTTAGAATCTTTTAAGAATTAATAAGAAATGTGAATAAATGTTATGTTTCACAGATGTTCAGATTATTTTTATATGGGAATTGACTGACCCTTCAATGTACTGGCTTTTATTAGGATAAGTACCCTTTTCCTCAGCAACAGTTTAAGGAGATGGAGTCCTTCTCTGAGCTTCCAGGCTTGTAGAGCCTCCTCACCTGTGTGCGTTTTAAAGGATAGTCAGCACTGGCCATACAGCTCTTGTAAGCATCTAAGTACAAGGACTTGGTGGCATGGCAGCAATATGCTCATGATTGCAAGTAGGAAGTTTCTTGTTTTCTTTTACTTGCTACTGGAGAACACCACAGTCCTGATGCATGTGGTCTCACTCCTGGCTGCCTATGAACGCTCTTTATCCATGTACTTTTAGGATGTTTGCACTAAGCTGGAGTGTAGCAGGAAATGCTGTTCAATGTCAGGCTCTGCAAAGGGGAAGTAGGGCTTTACAAGAGCTCCTCTGCTCTAGGCGTTGCTGTTCTGCATGTTCTAAGTGTGTTTACTCGGAAGGCATGGTGTAAGGTTCATTTGTTTACAGATATATATTTGCTAAGAGGTGATTTGGTGAAATATATTAAAATTCATTTTGGTACGTAGCTTCTTCTAGATTAACATTTGTATATTGTTTTGACTTTTTCCACATGCTTATCTAAGACTAGTTTGTAAATCTCAAAGCAAATAATTAAGTGCTTACTAATGGTCATCATACCTCTCCTATTTGTACCCACAATACCATGTTTGTGGCTTTGCAGACTGGCTTGCTTTGACTCTTATGTGTAGATATTTTTGATTGACAGATAACTAAATTCAGCTTGGATGACCAAATCCAATGTATGCAAATATCAGCCCTTTATTGTTGTGTTTAAACAAAATTTTACATCTGCATTAGAATGCAAAACATAGTTTGAGTTGATACAGGTGTTGCATATTGCATAAAGGTAGCAAGATAATGTCAAGAACAGAAAACTATTATATTTTAGACCAAATGCAGTGGTAACTATAAACAGGAAATTACTTTTTTTTTCCCCTTCTTTGTGCTTATGTTTTGATACTGAAATTCTCCCCACCACTACCCCATATTCCTATATATTCATTGCTGTCCCCATAGCTTCCTCTATCACTGCTTGTATTCACTGTTCGTTAACCTCCAGCCCTAGGAAGACAGGTACGTTGTTCCTTATGGCAGGCACACCAGCACTCTGTAGAGCTGTTGGGAACACTTGAGTGGGTAGATCAGTGCCTGATACTGCTGTTAATGTGCCCATCACTTCCAACGATGTTTCCCTGGCTTGAGGCTTGTGTTTGGGAGACCACGGTATGCTTTCCAGATGGCACCACAAACAGCGTCTGCCAGGGAAGAATAGGTAAATATAATGAAGCAGGGAGGTAACTGGGGAACTGTTCTGTGTAATTTGATTGTGGTCTCAGATGCAAGGGATTAAAAAAATACTAGTTAAGACATAAATACTGGTGTTACAATGTTTATTATATGGTAGTAAACAATCCACTTGATAAACATATAAAAATTTAGATCAGAGCTATAATTTACCACACTGGTGAAGAAAAATGTTGTGGTAGAATGAACTGTCATGCTGTTGCTTACAGATTTTTTTGGCATGTGGCTTTTTCAATGATGTATTTGAAAGCAGATTTAGAATATGAAAATCATGCTGTTTTTTTATCCTCGTTTTAGTCAGATGAAGAAAACCTCGATCTGTATATGTAGAAGAGAATTTTCTAAAAATGCGTTTTACTATGTGATACCAATTTTTATAAGTGCATAAGTGTTTTTTCTCTGAGCATTTTTCTAACTCCCTTGCCCATGTCCTCACCTTCTTTGAAGAACTGTTAAGAAAAAAGTCTGGATACCTTGAATAGAAATTTTTGTGTTTTTTTTTTTTTTTTTGGTCATTTAAAGTTTTCCATGTCCTTAAAACCCAACAAGCTGCTTTCTGGCTTGCTAGTATTTCTTGAAAACAAGAAGTGGTCTGACAAAAATTGCGTTTTCTTCCAAAGCACTGGTCATGCTTCTGGTTTTCAGTTCCTACCAGAATAATCGAGTGGCTTTTTCCAGAAATGTTTTTTCCAGATTGTCAGAGGATGATTGGATTTAATATAAATTCAATATAAGATCTACCTTTCTTGAGATGCATGGGCCTTTATTGGATAGTAGCTGCTATTACCTTTAACTATTTCAGTTGCCATAAGACTGGTCTCTCATTTGCCTTGTGCCTTGCATAGCCACTGACTCCCGGGTGCATAAAATCCTGTCTAGTTGGAACAGTAGCATTTTACATCTACTGCAGACTCTCTCTTCTTAGCTGTATGTCATAATACAGTGTAACATAAGTCTATATAAAATATCTATAGCATATGGATCAAAGAATATTTGTGATGGAAGAAAATTCAGTGTTTGTAATTTAGAAATTCAGTGTAAATGCCTAGTTATTGAGGATGATTACTCTGTGGATATGTGGATCACTATATGACTGTATGCAGTGGATCACCTTATGACTGTAGTTTGCCCTAAGTAGCTAATTACATCTGCGGACAGATATGAGTTTGGTTGTCACACCGGTGTGCATATATATATTTAAGGATGCACAAACACATACAACAGGAAAGTTAAATCATTCCCATTTGAGTCAGAGCATGCCTATAGGAAGAATGCTCTGAGGAGTAGAAGAAAGAGCACACGTTAATGCCAAGTCTTTAAGACAGTAGAGCCAGAGACAATCACTGGACGTGGACTTGGAAGGGATGAATGGGTAACATGCTTACTGAGACAAATGGAACTTGTGCAACGTGCAGGAGCAGGGTCCCTGGTTAGCTGAAAGTCAGATGAGGCAGAAGAAATGTGGCTGAAGAGAATAGCACAGGCAGAGGCTGACTGCTGTGGTGGTGAGGGGAGAGAGGCGTGTGCAAAGGGGAGAGCCCTGAGATCTTCAGAGGGCACTGCTCCAAGCCCGAACAATTCTCATGAGCGATGGCGAAACTGGAGAGCCGTATCGTCTATTGCTTTGTGTGCTAGTGAAGTATAGGGTACTTGTTTTTGGAACCCATGGAAAAATCTGTATGTATCTTTTACTTCAGCTTTTACGTATACTGGAAGGGCTGAGCTCAAAACCACAAGGGCTAGATCTCTCTGCTTCTGCTCCTGATGGCAGGAGAACAAGGCAAGCATTGTCTTGCAGGAATAAAGGCTGTCGTGCAGAGGGAGCCAGGAAAGCCTATGCCTAGTCTTTGTGCCAGGGAAATCATGAAAGCTCGTGATACAGTTTTCTCAGACTAGAGGAGTCTTAAAAGCTCGTGGATGTAGTGAAACCCAAACATAAGAGCTGGATGAGTGGAAAGGAGTCTTCCACAGCTCCTATGTTGTTACGGATCAGAGGGAAGATCTGTAGTGCTAGCTTGCTGTTTAGACTTTACAGATTGATCAGATAAGCTGAATGTGCTGACTGCACTTGTAACATATCTGGAAAAGAAAACAAGGCCTTTGAGTTCCATGTCCATCTAGAAAATGCATATGGAGAGATTTAGCCACTCTGTGCAAGTACCTAATTGCATTATCAGTTGCAGAGTCAAGAGGGACACAGCAGAGGAACACTTTGTTAAAACACTTCAGTGCCTCTTCTGTAATCACAAGTGAAACACTCTGTGACTTCTCTGTAAAAAACACAGAGATTTTTACTGTGAGGTTTTTCTGGGGTTACTTTGGATGAAGAAAGGTTTCCTCATTGTGTAGTGTGGTTTTCTTCCTCCCCTGGATGGCAAAAATGTGGGCCTTTGAAAGGCAAAAATGTTCAAATCTGACCCAAGACTACCACTTGTTATTGGTTGGATTTAAACGCTAAGCTTACCTATGTTTCCTGCTGAGTGCTTGTGGTTATTTTTTGGTTAAATATATCACTATTTTGTTAAAACTTTGTTGTCTGATTAGGGGGTAGAATCAAATAATGATCTTTAAAACCAGAATATTTTATTGATTTAAAAATTGGAATCTCAGAGACACAAAGACAGGGAAAACAGCTTTTGGTGACTTCAAAATTGGGATCCCAGATACTCCAGTACACTGGAAGAGGGAGAGAGTTTTCAGATCTAGAAGGTGGACTTGCTGCTTTTTCATTGCAACATTTTAGGAAAGCAGGAAGGAATCTTAAGCTTTTTTCTGTTTTTATCTATTTTGTGTTTCTAGACTTTGATTTTAATGTCATGCCTTTTATTACATCATTAGTGTTCTCTTATTATTTTATCTTAGAAATATGTCCTGAACGTGCTTTTATCTCTCCTTATTGCTTGTAAACCTTGTACTATTTCACCACTGTGGCACAGCTAATGCTCTTTTCCCTTGCTTAAGCCTACCACAGTCTCTGGCCCTGCCGTCAATCACCAGCTGGATGCTGAAACAAATTTTTTTTATAGCAGCTTCTGTCAGTAAAGAGAAAATATTTTGAAAAATACAATCTAAAAGGTGAATGTCAGCCTGCTGACTGGGCCTGGTTAAACAGGAGAACTGACTCTGCCAAGTTTTTGTTGTTCAGTTTTTTTCTTAATTTAAAAAAAAAGTGGTTTGGGATCTAGCCCAAATAATAAACAAAATAAGACTTTCTTGGCAAGGGCTCATAATTGACTAGCTTACTAAAATTCTTAAGCATCTCCATGGCCATTTTTGTCTCCTACCTTTCTGATCCCTGTAACGTGGAAGTTTTCAGTCAGTTTTGGGTGTCACACAGAGGAGTAGCAAAGACCTCGTAAACTCTAGTAGCTCTGTCAGATCCTCTGTTGTCTCCTGTTTTGTTTTCTTTTTCAGCAAAAGCTGAATGACTGTAAAAGTGTGTTTCTGAGGTTCAAAATTCTACAATAAGCAATACTCTATATCTTTGCATGAAGTATTCCAAAAGATATTCTGGATGTCCTGAACAACTGTACTTAGCCTTTATGGCCAGGGCAAAACACACTCAAAAGATTTAGATAGGCAAGAAACTCCATACTTTTTGAAAAACCACTTTGAAAAAGGATGGTGGAAGCACATAGCGTAATGCATAGTAAATCTTGTATTAGAAAGCCGCAAACCCCTTGTTGAGAAGTTGCATTGGTCTCTAGAGCCAGAGAATATTGCTGTCCTACAGATATATTGTTGGAAGCTGCATTGAGAAGTGCAGCCTACTTGTTAGTTGATAAATAGAGATTAGAATCATCTACTAGGCTATTTTATGGTGCTTGTTAACAATATTTACCTTCCTAAATTGATTCAGTATAATCCTCTGGCTTTACCTCATTTCTGGAAGACATATAGGTAATGTGGTACTTATATGAAGTCTTGCATGTCACTGCAAACCTGCTGTATTTCCTTAGTTGAATTGTGTGGCAGTATTATATTAACATAGATTTTGGAATATTTGAGCTCCCATAGGGTATGGTGTGTGGTTGATATGACATGACTTACCTTCAACAGTTGTTTTAACAAGATATCCTTCATATAAAATATACCAGGCTGAAAGGCATAACTGAGTGAGTTTAGTAAGAAACACTGTTGGCAAAATTCTTCACTTTCATCTTTATCTGATTAATTCAAGGCTGAGTGTTACAGAGAAAGTATTTTTAACCTAGCATAGCATTGGTTATGTTTGGGTTTGTTTTTTTTTTTTAAAAAAAAACAAACAAACAAACAACACCCCACACCCAAACAAAAAAGTAATTCCCTTCCAAAAAACCCTTTTATGTTATTTAGTACAAGATCATTTTTAATAAATTGTTAAACTCATTGCAAATGTATGTGCATTTACTCCAGTTGAAACCCATACTGCTTAAAATATCTTCTCCTCCTAAAAACTGCTTTTAATAATACATTAATTAACACTTCTGTAGTACTTGGCATATTTAACACACAAGATAATTTACAGTTCCTAATATTTTAAACTGTATGAAAAAGACTAGTATTAGCGAACAGAAAATACACTGTACGTGAATATAGCATTAAATGTTAAACATATAATTTACATGTAGCTTGGTCTTTAATTTATTAAAAATAGATATGCTTTAATGTCTTGATAATACTGCTAGTGTTGTTTGAATTACTATTAACATTTTTTCAAATTCCTGCTGATGGTTATTCTTTTTATTAGTACCATGCAGCGACTTAATATCTAGTAATACCAATAATTAACTTTTGGTTTATATAAACAATTAATTTCAGATTTTATGGCAAAATACTGTATTTTAATTTTTATCTATTTTCTCCTTGCACAGGGCTTTTTGTATTGACTGAAAAATAGTCAGCCAAATTAATATCTGAAAATTCATATCTATGTATTTGCATCAAAAGGCGATCGACCATGAACTTGAGAACAGATATTGGATATAGACAGATTTTTACTGTCTCTTGACTTTACGCTGCAGCGAAAAGCTTGCTACACGAGGTTACTGAATGGCTTGAGGGTATGGTAATGGGATGTGGAGACCTTCACCTTAGGTCACTAGTTTGAATGTAGCCCAGGTGGGTGGAAACTGAAACCCCCATTATCATCTGATGGCTCCTGGATGGCCTGTGTGAAATGAGTTGGTGGTCCCAGTCAGCTTCCTAGTAGAAAGATGTCAATATTGCAGAACCGTCATTACAGTTCTCGTAGACTGGGACCTTTACTGGAACTCTCTGCAGGAAAATCAGTGGCCGGAGTGGGTCTGGGCACTGAATTGCCCTCTGAACCTCAAGTGGTTCGTATAGGACAGGCAAGAAGCATAATTGTGTAACAGAATGGACAAACCATTGGCACTTGGTAGGCCAGGTCTGGCTTGTAAATACTCTTCCAGAACTGTTTAGCTATGTTTGGCTCCCACTTCAGAGAAATGCTGCATGCTCCTTGTAAATAAGTGGAAGGTCTGGGAAAAAAACAACCAACCAACCAAAAAAAAAACCCAGAGAAATTTTCACATTAGTTAACACAAAGTCTGTAGAGGCTATAATCCTGGCTGAATTTTCGTAGTTGACTCTCAAACTGGCTGGTCGAATCCCTGTACTTTTCTGCCTGTAATTTTGCCACTAGTCTCCAGTTGGTTTAGTGATCCTGGTACTAGAGGAGGAAAGTAATACATTATTGTCAGAGGCAGTGAAAGACTTTTAATTGTAATCACTGTGTAAAATCAATGCTTGAAATCTAATTGTTGTGGGGAATGGCAAAGCATATACTGTTTTCCAACTCTCAGAGAATTGCTTTCTCCTTACAGCTTTTATGCATAGTGGCTTATGTGTCTGTCTTGAATGTGGTCCTGGTTAGCTAGTGAAGCTCACCTGGCCAGATAAGCGCAGCCTCATCAGACACACTCTGCTTTTTTGCTCAGGAAATTCAAGGAGATCCCTTTGTCCTTAGAGTCTTCTGGAGAGCCAGCCTGTGAGTTTACTGGTCCCCATTACTACACCACCCCCCCAACCAAAAACTAGTTCTTCCTTTTTATACATGGGCCAAGGGGCCACACCACTAAAGAGAAAGACCGTGTTCCCATCAGGTTATGGATACCTCCAGTCACACTCGCATCCTCTGGGCATAACATCATCAGTCAGAGATGATATTTTATCCTAGAAGAGTCATGGGAGCAGAGTATTTCTGGGAGAGGGGTATTTTACCAATTATACTGAAATCCACTTCACTTATTGTGATTTTTGTTGTCTTGTGATTATGGCAAGATGATGCTGGTGTTTCAGCTTCATACATGTGCCTCAAACTTGGGCTGGGTACTAGTACACACTGATGCTCAGGTGGAATTACTTTAGAACAGACACAGAAGCATGTGTTGTGTTTCTCATAAATTTCAAGCAAATATTTATTTCTCCTTAAAATACAGTAGCCCCTTCTCAGATAAGTTGAACAGTGAATTAACTAATAGTAAGATGCTGGGCAACTTTCTGCTGGATGTGTTAAATTTTGTGTTTCTAAATATACAAATATAAAGGGTTTATAGTGAATATCCCAAGTCCCTATATAACTTAGCATATTCTGTATGCATTCTCCCTAACAAACAAATCACATACATAACATTAGGCTGCCTGAATACCCTCACTTCCTCAAATATTCAGAGAGAATTTATGAGTATTCAGTTATTTGACTTTTCTCTATTTTTTAAGAAAGTAATGTATGCTTCTTTGGAGGGAACATAGTTTACAAAATTGCTGGAGGATTATTTCTTTTTCCTTGAGAATAGTTAACAACATAAAAAATTCTAAATAGAGTATATGTTACTGTTTTAAAAGAACATTTGCCTATAATAGGCAAATAATAATATTTATTATACCTACATCTATTTTTAGATCAATAAATATCAAAGTTTTAATAAAAGCATCCACAAAGCTTGTGTACTGTGCAATATAAGATGCTAACCAATTTGAATGTTCTGTTAAAACACTATTATGTAAATAAAATTGCAGGAGGCTTGAACTGAATATTATCTTTTCAACACTAGTGGGGAAAAAAATTGGATTCATTTGTTATATAGCAATCGTTATTAGCTGAATTTCTAAATAATGGAGTATTTAATCAGATCTAGTTTGATAGATAGTTATAGCGGTTTTTTGTTAGTTTTTTTGATGAGGTAAAAACAGTTGCATCTGACAAAAGGAACTCTTTGATAGTTTTTAATATTATCTGTTAATTCTAAATTAAGTGTTTGTGCATGTTTACTTCTGTGGCTTTGTTTTTCAACATATGTAGTTCCAATTTGTAGCTAACAGAAATCTTTCTATCAATTTGCTTTTTCCTACTATGTCTTTTCAAAACACCTAAACCTAGTGCTGTAAGTATGGATGATGATCTAGGAACTGCAGGAGTTAGACAAGTCACAGTAGAGGTTTGTAACTTCTTTTAATTTGCTAATCCATGCATGGAACAACATTTCCAGCATTACCCAGAGATTAAGCCCCAGGGCCAAGGGCAAGGCCTCAATTTTAGTTTGCTAGTGACAGGCATACTGTGGTTAGAGCTAGGTCTCTGCTGTGGACAATACCAAGCCTTTTCCATTTAAATTTCAATAACGGTAGCAAAATGTTAAACATGGAGAACATGAATTAAAAGAAAAAAACCCACACCACCCTGTCTTTGCGTTCAGTCATTTCCCTGGATAAAGTATGTGCTGTAATACTGGAGACCAAAAAATTGTTATTTTTTTTCAAAAAGGGAAAGAAATATAAATGAATACAGTATGTTAATTTTATGCAAAATATTTATTTCTGAGGGTGTGATTATTAATGAGCAAAGAACAAAAAAGATAATGATTTTTTTGTGTAGATGATTGCATTGATGTTTAGCAATGTAATAAGTCCTGCACTTCAATACAATTTTTTAATAGATTTTTGTTTACTCTGATGATTAACTGGTAATTCGTTCACATTAATTTGGCTGTTTTTAATGTAGGTCACAGGAATGGTAATCACTTTATTTGTTTATAGTAACTTTGTGAGAGTAGAAAGATTTTGGAGCTGTAGATTCAAAATGTAAGAATATTTTATGTAATAAAAAGACACTAGCTTATTACAATACATCATAAAACCTCTTAAAACTGGAGAAAACTTACCTGGTAGCATTCAGATTTTTTTTTCCTTACCTTCCATTTAAAAAAATATATATATTTATTTTTTTTAAGAAATATATATAGACAGATTTTTCTGAATTCAGAACTTTCAGAGAAAATTCTTCACTCACATTTAGGACAAGAGGACATAGCCTCAAGCTTTGCCAGGGGAGGTTCAGGTTGGACATTAGGAAGCATTTCTTCTCAGAAAGGGTCATTAGGCATTGGAACGGGCTGCCCAGGGAGGTGGTGGAGTCACCATCTCTGGATGTGTTTAAGAAAAGACTGGACATGGCACTTAGTGCTATGGTCTAGTTGACAGGGTGGTGTGAGGGCAATGGTTGGACTCGATGATCCCAGAGGTCTCTTCCAACCTGATTGATTCTGTGATTCTGTGATTCATTTTGATGAGCTGGAAGCAGTATATAGCTCAGTCAGACTAAATACAAATAGAAGAGCCATCTGTAATCACTGCCTTTAGTATTTGTGGGAATAACATACATTATGTGGTCATCTATTACTGCAGTATGTATTATGAATGTAATCGTGCAGTTAATTTCCCTCCTGTTAAATTCCCTCCAATGCCAATTTTTAAGAAGGCAGCAAAAAAATTACAATGCAACTTAACCCAAAGGAAGCTGCCACTGTAGCAGTATCTACATCGAAATAGATGACACAGGAGTGGGAGTCTTGTATGAACTCTAGAAGCTTAACTAATAGGAAAGGCAAATTGAAGATCGGATTAATGAGTCTGCAAGTTCTTGAATACCCACTATTCTGTAGAAATGCTGTATCCCAGGACAGAAGGGTCAAAGGGAGGAATACATTGTCTGCCTTACTAAAGTGATACTTCTCTTTAAGAGGAAGGTCCTAGTCCTGCACATTATGTATATCTGTGACTCCCACTACCTTTGCTATGAGTACTGTACATAGAAAGCTTGCAGAACCTGCCAGGATGTAGACTTTGTATTATAGTTATGTAGGCATAACTCCTGTAGCTAGGTGGAGGTAGGTATGGGATGCCTTTGCTATAACGCTCTCCTTTGTGGGGTTAGGCTTTTCTGTTACGCTCATTCATGTCCTCAGACATTTATGGCATTAATCTTGTGTGTGTGTTTTGTTTGTTTCCTGTCTTTTGAGTGTGGGAACAATGATTGCAGATTTACTTGTGGACATCTTTAACTTCTTTGGGATTGTTGTCCTTATTAGGTACGGAACTAGTAGAGGCTCATGGTGAATGGTACCATGGCTCCAAACTGGGTAGTATCGCTGCTTAGCCATCCGTAGACTGAGGAATGACAGTTCAGAAAGGGTGTCGTGGAAGCTGTAAATCTCAATCCTTTGTCCACTGAGATTCTTTCTTAGAGAACATGGTTCCCTATGATATTACAAGATAAATCATATAAAAAAACTGTGCAGTTATGATTTTCATTGAGCATAGTGCAAAAGGATGTTTTTCATAATCTTTTTCAATAATCGCTCATATTTTTCATTGCAAATGTAACCCAGTCTTTAATACACCTCTGATTTTGTGGCCAGTGTTATCTTAGGTCATAGAAACTATAAGGTAATGAAATACTGCATTTATTTCATAGTCTTTGGCATCAGTGTACATGCTATTGCATGCTGTAGTTATCTCTAGATCTATTTTTAAGCAGCCAAGAGTAAATATGTCCAGTTCAAAAAAAACCCCAGTGTTTACAGACTTTTCCCTGTGATTGACTCAGTATTTTGTGGATAGAATAGTATTAAAGAGTGAAGCAGCTCTATAGTATTGGAAGGAAGATTTATCTAAATGTCTTCTCCTGCTAACTGAAAAAAGTTCCATGCTGGTTGGTTGCATTAATTGCATATTAAGACCCTTCTGCCACTTCACAATGAATATGAAGTCATACCTATAATGAATAAGTTTTAGGTCAGACTCAGTTGTGACCATAATAAAACTTGTTTCCTTGCTGTTAAATGTTTGAAAGGTAGTAGTGCTGTATGTGTGTGGTCTGAATTTTTTGCAGACGTGATCTGCATTTAATCTGGGAAAATTAATTCCCTAAGCTGCTGGCAGGCAGCATGTACTTGTTAATTATTCAGGTGGATGACAAATGCAGAGCAGAGGTTCTCGCAAAGACAAAGTTTGTATGATGCATGTTTAGTAACTGATAGGCTTGACATTCTGTGGTGTCTTATTCAGTGCTAATCCTAATAAGCTGCCTGATGAGATGAACGCCTATCCTCCTGTCCTTTAGAGAGAGAAAACAGAGATTTGAAAGAACTTCATTATAGCAATAAATCCCATACTTTCCGTTATTCCTGGTGAAAAGAGATCTTGTCCAGATGAATTACACACACACACACACACACAAATAAGTCAGAATAGTAGTGTAATACAGAGTATTGAAATGAATAGAAAACTGTATTGTAAATGCCTTCACCATAAAAGTAGCTGCAAGTTTGACTTTATTGGTAGGCCAAGTTTATGCAGTTTAATGCCCTTCAAATTCTTTGGCGTTGATCTACAAGTGATACAATCCTATGGATGTATGATTTCACCAAGACTTGCAAGTTGCCAGGGAAGTAACTTGAAAACATTGTGTTTACTGTAGTTGTCATTTTCCTTCTCTCTATTTTTTGGTAGCAAGGTGCTATGCTGTGAGTGTTTTATCAATTGTACTAGACAATGGCTAGGGCCAAAGTTACCTGGGGACACTGGAAGCATTAATAGCCTGAGAGGCTGCCAGTGCAAGTGGATCCTGGATTTTGCCAAATGCTTTTATTCTCGGTTGATTTCTTAGGTTTTCTTTTACTCTTTCCATATTTTTATTCCAGTAGGAAGAATGATAAGAGATTTAAGTCCCTCATTGCAGTGCAGAGCACCCAGCACCAATCCTGAGTGATGTTTCTTAAGTTATTCTAGGGCATAATGACCAAAGGTGCATCTTTTGTCTGTTCATGGATCTCTTCCATATGACAGGCTTTTCTTGTAGCTAACTGAAAGAATAAAAGATGGGCTTTTTGAACTGGAATTTTTCTGTAAACTGTAGGTCCAAGAAATTCAGTTTCAAACACTGTAACTTATACACAAAAAGCAAACTTTCTACTATATCACTTTTTTAAACTTTGTGTAGATGAATGTTGATGGAGGATTCATATATTTTATACTTATGTGAAACTTATTTCTGTCTTTTTCAACTGCATTTAAACGTATCCTCTAGCTTAAATGAAAGTGAGGCTGGGAGAGAAGAGTCACCAGATTTATGTCGAGGTGGTGATGCTTTAGTTTCTCTCACAATCCTTCCCCTTCCATGTGTGTGTGTGGTGGGGGGGAGAGAGGAGAGGGAACAGCGTAATAGGGTACTGTAGGTCCAGGTTCTGGTACATTGACAGAGGCCTCTGATAAAAACAGAGATGTTCCTGCTTTCCAGACTTTCCTGAAGTGTGGTGGATACCTAATAGCATTTGGAGTACAATATTTAAATATTTTGAGAGGAATACTTAGTGGCTCATGAAGGTTAAAGAATTACAGTAACATAATGCACTTGTTTATCTTTACAAAACACGTGGTGCATTGAATCCTAGCTCTGAGCAATCCTCCTGTCTTGAGGTGAAGAAAAATGTTAACTTAATTTACAAGCTAGCAGAGTCCTGGGCCTCTCCAGATTAGGGGCTTTTAATCAAATGAAATTGTAGCAAATAATTGAAACTAGTTTTCTGATGCTAACTGTGAAATTCAGCTGAAATCACCAAACTCATTTCCACAAGGTTTTAAGAGCTGGTTGGAATTAGAGTGTAGCAGGAAAGGGCTTTCATTTGTTCCACTAGTTTATGTATGCTCTTTTTCTCTTGCACAAATTATCGGGCATGGCAATCTCAGTTCTGAGACCAGCAAACTCACTTCTGCTAAGATTTAAGGTTTGGCTGAAATCAGAGCACATAGGGATAAGGCTTTTGTTTGTTCCACTAATTTATGTACCCTCTTTCTCTTTTTCTTGTGCAAATTGTTGGGCATGGTGATTTCATTGCTGAGGCATAATTTTACCTAGCAGAAAAATGCGCTATGTACTGTGTAAGTAATTGGTGTCTACAGAGTAATTTCATAAGGTACTTGATGCATAATAGCATGTACTGAGCTATTCATAACAGAAAAAAGTTGTTTTAGACAGTTTAGCCCCTATGGTTGAGCTCATATTCCAAAGGATAGCCCTTCCTCTTTGTGTCATTATCTCTTTCCTTTATATTTACAAATGAAAACAACATTGCGTGTATTTAAATTAGAAATAAATAGAAGAAATTGTAAGGAAAATAATAAATTGCAGTGTGCATTTTAGTGAGTATGTGCAGAAACTGTGACTTGTTCTTTGAACAAAAAAGCAGAACCCTGGTCACAATTCATTAATATAAATAATCCCTACTACGCTCAAGCAAACCTTGAAAGCATTGTATGTTAGTAAAACGTCATTAAACTGTCATATACACACTTCGATAAACTTTACAAAATATAATATTTTAAGAATGCCCCATTAAACTGTCATGTACTTTCTCTCCATTTCCTTTGCTATTATTGCTTGATTACCAAGATATTTGTATGCTAATTGAAGCTTTTTTTTTTCTTCTTCTAATCTGCCTTCTTCCTTCAGTCATTTAGGGCAGAATCTGAGATGTGCAAGAGAAGCAAAGATATATCTTGGTTTCTCTGAGGAAACTTCTTATCTGTGAGCTGCAGAACAGAATTTGCACTGCCTCTAAACAACATATGCATCAGACCTACTATTTCCAGAGAAGAAAAAATTTTACCCATAGGAAGTATTTTTTTCCCCCAATAGATGCACAAATCTCTAACTTCATCCTATTTGCACCTTGGTACCAGGATCAGATGTGGTGGCAGTGGAATGCTGTATGCCCTGTCGTTACCTCCCTTTTTATGTTTGCTATCACAGCTTCTTATCAAGTGACATTTTTGGCAGCATCTTTATGAGGGGTATTCTAACATCTTAAGCTGTCCTTTAGACCAGCACCTTGGGACAGTGTTCTGTCCAGTTCCTGGTTGCATCCTAAAATTGCATTTGAGTTTTAGAGGTTAATTCTTTGCCTCATCTTCCCTTTGCGATGGCATGATTATGATGCTGGTGCTCTGAAGTTTTTGGTGGGAAAAAAATGAGTGTGGGAAAAGACAAAGGTGAAAGAAAAGATCTTTTCTTCCTGCTCTTCTGATGTTTCATCTGGAAGCTTAGCTACCTCTGTACATGGAGTATAGTTTCTTTTGCGGGCCATTCTGGGTAGGAGCATACCTGAGCACTTTTCCCTGACAGGAGAGGAATGAAACAGAACTGAATTGGAGCCGATGTTGCTGCCTTGGCTTGGACTTGTGGGGCACGCAGCTGTATGCATACATCATTCCCAAGGGATTCCTACTTTCTTTGCACAGAAAGACTAGCAGGCTAAACTAGAGCTAGAGAACAGCCAAGTCGGCAGAAAAAAAAAAAGAAAAAGGGGGGGGAGGGGGACCCTCAACCCTAAAACCAAAACCCAAACAAACCTGACCACATGCTTTTGCCTAAGTGTGCATATAACTGTAAAGCCGTGCTTAAGGTATCAATGCCTATGTAAACAAGAACATCTCTGTGCCAATAGGTTTACATTTCTCCCCAGACTGCGTGAAAGAGGACAATAGAAAGCTAGTCTTTTTGTTGCACACAAGTAATGGAGGAATACTGAGCTATCGTCAGAAACTGCTGCTGTTGGTTATCACGACTTAATGACTGAGTTTTCTTTTCTAGTTACCACTGCAGAATCCTAATGCCCAGGTCATCACTACTAGCTGTTGTGGCAGCTTAAGGAGTGGTTGGAAAGGAATTCTGGAAAGAAATCAGGAGATGATAAAGAGCTTAGATAGCCATCTTCTAATTTCATTTGTGCCAAACCTTCACTCAAAGTTTATAAAGCCAGACATTCCTCATCGTGTAACTCCAGCCTGTCACTACTGAAGTTAAACATGTCTGCTCTACCAGAGAATCAGTATTTTTTTTACTGAGATAGACCTTTACTCGACAGAATTGTCTTTTCATTCTGCTGGTTGTTACCACCTTCACAGTTGAGGTAAACAGGAATGCAGCCATCTTGTTCCTCTTATGAGGGCCCTGAAAACAATAAGGTAACAAGAAAACCCAAAGACCGATTATAATTTTTACAGCCTCTGCTTGTTTTTCAAAAACTTCTCGCTAACAGTGGCTCTGCAGTTTATGAGCTTTCTCATGGAAAAAGTGGAAGGAATCAAGATTCAAATCCATTTCAAGCAAGGAAACCAAGCTCTGAAATCAGATACTCAGTTGGACAATTCTGAACTATTGCAGTCAGATATTGAAAATATTTGAATGGTAAATTCAAATCCCATAGAAAGGAATAAAAATCATGCAGTGCACTGAAATAGTTCATGAAGTAAGGGAAAGTAAGTCTTTACATGTGTTGGACAGAAGAAGTGAAGTAACCTGAAGATGTTTGATGCAATTGGAGTGATTATGTCAGCCATTCTTTCTGGGGTAGCAGAGGGGAAGGATTTCGATATAGAAGCATGCAGAGTATCAGTAACTTTGAGTTATTGAGACTGCCAGACTTTTTCTAGAACTGCTACTTTATTAACATGGAAAGGAATTTCAATAATAACTCCTGGTTTCAGCTACCCTGTATGGCCATGTATGAAATTAAGATCCATACAGCTCTACCTATTCTTACTGTGAAGGGATTGGTGGTGAGCAGAGCAAGACTCTGCTTGTGGCTTCCAAATAAGCGTGTAAAAAAGGCTTGTCTTCAGAAGAATATAATTTGCCATCTTCAGGTAATTTTTAGATTTTATAGGTGGATGGGACCCTTTTTCATTTGCTGACTTTGATCCCAAGTATTCTTTAATACTCTTGTGGTGTGTCTCTTGCGATTATGATAGCAATAGTGGCTTTGGGGAACAAGGAAATGCATTTATCTCTTTCTAGCTAATCTTTTTGATCGGGGTTCTGTACAAATGGAAACTCTAAACATATATAGAGCAATAGAGTTTCTTGGATTCACATAGACAGGGCCATATGGTGCTAAAATAACCCAATAATAATAGAGGAGTTATGTATGATATCACATTGAAGAAGGTCTTCTCTAAGATGACTGTTAGCATTGTTTGGGAAGACCATGAGGATAAACAGATAGTGCCAGAGAAACAAACAAAACCCCCTACAATTCTTTAGGGGTCTGTTTTGGGGAAGTCTTATTCCATACATCCATTTATGATGATGTCATACAATAGCTACTCAGTAATTTTAGCTTGTCTTTCTGTACAGTGCCCAGTCTTGTTTATCATCTAGGTATAACTGCATCTTGTGTCATTCTGCTCCACTTGTAATAAATGAAGTATATCAGGGCTGTTCTTTCATTGTCTCTCAGCTCTTTTTCATTCTGAAGATTTCTTCCTTTCCTCAGATCAATGTCTAGATGGCAGACAGAAGGGTTATGGCTGTGATTCGCTATTATCTCTGAGATGTGGTCTTATCGCTAGGAGACCTGTGTTGGCTGTGACAGGCAAATGCATGAGAGTTCTTTTGCAGTAACTGGCAAGAGTAGGATTGGTCCCACTCAGGAAGTTCTCCTGTATCAATCAAAGAGAGCTTCCTATCTTATGCCCAGGGTGAGGAAAAAAAATGCAAAGATTCACAGGGGTTAAGTTTTCTTCACAGAATGGTTGCAGCACTCACAAGTATCTCGTTCCTTTGAAATAAATTTGGGCAGGGAAAAAGGGAGCATAAGCTCTTTCTCCCAAAAATCCTCCTTACTGATATGTAATCCTTCAGTATTTACCAGGCCACAATTCTCAAGTCATAGACTTCTGGCCATAAAATGACCTTTAATTTTTTTCTAAGTCTTTTATCATATTCATATGCATACTCCCAAATACTCTCAATTTGTCCAGTTCTGATTGCTTCTTCTGCCAAAAGGAAGCCTCCATGTCCCTAGCATTAGAATTCTTGTTATTTCTTTCCTTACTTGTTGTATTGTCTTTTTTGATTCCCAGCCTATGTGCAGATAAAGTCAGCCAATGTCTAATGCGGCTGTATGGATTCTCTAATGCAGCCCAGGATACCATTTGCCTTCTTTGCTGCAAGGAGCACATTGCTGGCTCACGTTCAACATAGAGTCCACCAGGACCTCTAGGTCCTTTTCCGCCAAGCTGCTTTCCAGCCTGGTGACTCCCAGTATAATATTGGTGCATGAGATTATTCCTCCCCAGGTGCAGAATTTTGCATTTCTCCTTGTTGAATTTAATGAGGTTCCTGTCAGCCCATTTCTCCAGCCTGTCGAGGTCCTTCATGACCCGCTGGTGTATCAGCCACTCCTCCCAGTTGTGGGGAGTGTCATCAGTCTGTGTCATCAACACACTTGCTGAGGGTACACTCCTCCCCATCATCCAGATCATTAATGAAGATGTTAAATGTCTTACGTTCCTTGTCTCTTGTATTGGCCACATATCCTATCCCTTTGAGTGCTTTTCTCTCTGATTTTTCAATTGAATCAAGTTCAGATTTTTCATCTCTGTCTTTAAGGATCATTTCAGTTCTTCATCCCTGTGCCTATCTGCTCTCATCTCAGTGCTGCCTCCTCTCCTGCCTCTAGTGTGAGCTGAGAACGCTTCCTTGTTTCCTCACACAAACACCTCTTGCATGAGGAATTCAGTTCAATGAGTAAGAGCCGAAAAGAGCTGGCACACAGCTGGGATACAGTGATTTACTGACATCTTGGAAAATTGTTCCTGTCGTGGGTAATAGACAGGTGTTGTTTATAACAGTCAAACATGCCTGATAGGGTTTCCATAATAACTGGAAAGATCATGATTAACCTTACCAGAGAAATTATGCTGTAGTGAGCAAAGTCTCCTGTCTCTGAGCTGGCTCGTGCTAGAGGCAGCCACCATAGACAGCATTCTCCTTGAAGCAATCTGAAAAACCTCTTGAAACTTACCCTCAGGGTTCTTTGTTGGTACCAACAGACATTAAGGATGTTTATCCATAAAACATTACGGCTATTTAGGCCTTCCAAGAATTGCATGAGTTAATGTGTGTAACTATCTGATACCCATCCTTTTGCTGTATTTCTCTTCTGTTCCTTGCTCTTCAGACCAAGAAGAGATTCATCAGCTATACTCAGCGCGTAGGCATTCACGATTCAATACCGTTATCCCAGAGTTGTGTGCACATGATGATAGAAATGATAATGACTGAAGCTTGTACTTCAGCAAGAACATTGACGTAATAAAGTTCCCTGCTCTGGGGCAGGAGAGAGTATCAGAAGTGAGACCACTTCTGTTGCAGTAGCACTAGTGCCATTTAGTTGAACATAAGTACCAGTGCTTTCTGTCGGGTGAAGTTTTGTTGTCGGGGTTTTTTTTGGTCTTTGGAGGTTGGGGGGAGGAGTTCAAACCACCTGCAGCTTTAGTTCTTTTGGGGAGAATTACCAAAGTACAGAGTGAAGGCAGGCATGAAAATAAACCTATCAGTGCTGCTAAATTCTGATGGCTCCCATTGTAATGAATTTAGCAGGGAACTGAGCTTTCCCTTGACTTGTATATTTTTGATTTTGGATTCTGCTTTCTAAAGGATGCCACTTCACACACACTGTTTATTTCTGCATGTCAAAGAAATTATGATTAAAATTCTGAATGCTCGTTAATACAAGAATTTTCACCACAAACATTGAACTGTATTGGGGAGGAGGTGAGCGTACAGGATGTTATTTGTTTGGTGGGTATTTTATACAGAAGCTCTTTGCCTTCAGAAAAAAAACTTCAAAGGCAGCCAGGGACAAAATGTGGCTGGGCAAAGGGAAGTTTTATCCCACAGCAGTATCATAAAAGCAGGGAGAAAGTGGGGATAAGACAGGTTTGGGATTTCTTTTTTTTGTAAATGAAGGCTTTTCATGGCTTTTATGTAACAGTCTCATGGCAGCATGAGTTGGGCAGCCCTAGGTGGTAGGGCAAAGCAGCAGGCAGTACAGAAGGATGCAGGACTTGCCAGAATGCTGACAGTGGCATGTTTGTGTTGTAGCAGTACGAGTTCAGCACACAAAACAACAATTATGTCGCAAAAGCAGGCTATGAGAGTATATGTTTTCTTTTTTTTTGTGAAAAACTAGTGGTATCTTCAAGTGTCGCAAAACAGTGAAAATGAGAGGCATGTAGATGAGGGCACATAGCAGCCACTGAGGGCAGCAACGAGTGGAAATGCTAAAGAAGGAACTGGTAGAAAAATAATGGGATACTGAAAACCTAAGAGAGAAATCATATTTGAAGAGTACTCAGTGTGGAATATGAGATCCAGTCTGAATTGTCTTAAGGTTATGAAATGCTTCAAGGATAAGAAACATTTCCTGGAAATACCCTTTCCTTGGTAAACAGTGTTTGTTTAGAACAAGATGAGTTTTTGTCAGCTGTTGTAACACCAATTAGGACAGTGACTTTTAAACCAAAACTAGATAGTTCCAACAAAGAATATCTAGCATGAATAGTTAATGGTGATTGTTCTTTGCTCATCGGGAAAAGGAAACCTCGATGTAGAGAAATACCTCTTTGTCCCATTGACTTACACTTAGATTATTCTGTGTTTTAAAGTGCTCAAAAGAATTCTTTATGTATATATATTTTTGTGTGTGTGTATATATATATATATATATCTATCTATCTCAAAGTTTCAAGACTGAACTTTGATCAGGAGGAGTCTTTTATGAGGCTGCAGTGATGCGTTCCCTCTCCAAGCTGATCAGAGCAGCGGCTATGATTCAGACTTGTAGGTCGCAAACCTCCGTGTTCTCGAGCCAGCCAGTTGTCTGGAAGGCTATCAGATTTTAAACATAACAATACTTAGATTCCTTGCTAAACAGCGTATCTTTTGATCCTCTTACAGGAACTCCTGTGCCATCCTTCAGGCAATTCCTCTGAAGGATATATTTAATTTTGTGTCTGTGATTTGAAAAGTGACTTCATTTTGGTTCTAGAATACCGTCAAAGCAAAGTGCATCCAAACATGGCTTAACTCTGAGTGCAGTGAGTGGTCTGAGTGCTCTCACAAGACTTGGAAGTTTCTCATCTGCCCAGCTATGTTTTTGTGTGCTTACTTCCAATTTCACCACAATGGAATATTTTCCAGCTGGTGTTCAAAAATATTTGTTTCACCTTTTATAGACCACATTTGCTCTGTCAAACAAATGTGTTTGATTTTTCTCTTGTCACTTATGTTGGGATATATGTTCAGCAAATGGATGGAGAAAAGAATGCACCATATTGCAAAAATCATCCACTTTTTCTTGTCTCTATATTTTAACAGAGATCTCTAGCAGCAAAAAATGCTTTCTGTGATGAAGTAATGCGTTACATTGTTTCTTTGTGTTGTGTTTTTTTTTGGTTGGTTTTTTTTTTTAAACACCTTTTATTTCCTGTTAGCTAGCTCTCTTCCATTTCTGGGCAGGATGCATTGATCTGGGTGTTAGCTTGACTGCTTTTGGTCTGAACATGCTCACAAATTTTTCAGTAAACTGGAAGCTTGGAAATGTAAACTTGAAATCAGTAAATGTTCTACTTGTTAAACTTGCAAGTCATTGTGTGTGTGAAGAATATAGAATATTAATAATGAAATATATTGTGTGAATCCTGTTCCTGTTAATTGCAAATGGATTTATAATGACAGTGTCTATAGTCGACTGTGCAAAACAGTGGAGATATTTTTATATTTTGTAGTCAAAGTTCTTTTCCCTCAGGAAGAAACAAACAAGCAAACAACAGAAACCGCCTTTGTAAGCATTTCAAGCAGATCTAGCAGAATAAAGTACTCCTGCTACTGTTCTTTTCCTAGTTCTGAAAATTGAATGGGTATACTAATTTGAGATTATTTTTGGAAGTTATAGTTAAGATATTTTGCTAAGATGCTATGGCTAAATTTCACTTACCACGGCCTGTATTGTATGACTCTGTTTATAAGTGCTGTCCAATATATGTAGTGAGGCAACTTTCATCACTAAATTCAGAACACTAAACAATATTAGGTTTTAGAATTCTATTAAGGAAAACAAGGTGAACACACAAAATAATTTCTCCACATAATACGTAAAGTCTGAATGAGTTGCCAAATCATAGATCTGACTATAACCTTTTTTGATTTTGAAAAAAAATTCTCTTTTCTTGAATAACTGAAAGACTTTCCTAAAGTTAAGATTGTCTAGGGCAAGCCATAAAAATAAGAAGTGACCGTATTGTCTCCCAGCTACATTATATTTGTGCTAATTTCAAGTCCAAGTCATTAAGGAGTTCAAAAGAGAGTGACATATTTAATTTCATTTTGACTTGAACAGCAATTACAAAGGCAATCTTTTGGTTCTTTTCCAAAACTGTACTACAATATAGCAAAACAGGGCTGTTGCTTTTGCAGTTTGGGGAATGCCAGATAGTAACTAGGTACATTAGCAGACTTGGTGAGAGATAATTTTCATTAGCTTTCAGTTATTAGACAAGTTGTAAGTTGCTACTGTTGACAAAATGCCAATAATGTAGTCATATATCAGGCATCCTTTGTTTAGAGGAATGTCGATCAGAACCCACTCTGGCAATTACAAAGTGGATGAGAGAGGTTGCTTTTGGATATAATTTGATAAAAATATACCATAGTAATAAGTATTGATTACCTAATCTAATTTTTATTCATTAAAACCTTTAAAAAGTATTTTATTAAAGGGTCAGATTGTTCTTTTTTGTAGAAATCCTTGATCATCAGGGGCAAGAACGTTCCTAAAGCATCCTTCAGAGACTTTTTGCAGTTTGTTTGTACCAGGAACCATTCAAATCATTCCAAACTCTTTTTTCGTGTTATCCACCCAAGCCTCGCTTCTTGTTGACAGAGATTTGTAGCATTCATTTTGCTTCTTAGATGACTGATATGTTCTCAAATTCCCTGGCAGCTAACCCTATAGAAGGCCAGGTTAGCAACGTGTTACTGGCTATACAGTGTTATTGGCTCAAACAGCATTTCTTATTTCACCAAGCTATTCAGGTAAAGAAGAAAATCTGTGTGTACTGAGTGATCTGCAGGAAATGCCCAAGGATGTGACTGTTAACAGAGATAGGCTTAATTGGCTTCTAGAAAATATAGTGCCGGCCATTTGTCTTCATAGTTTAGTCACCTTAACTTCAGGCAAATACAAATTTTAGAAGGGAAATATATCTAGCATTTTCCCTGTTTTGAAATGATGTACTTTTTTTTTTTTTTTTTTTTCACTGCATCCTTTGGCTCACAATTTAGGAAACTTTCTCTTTCAGTGGACTGTGGCCACAAAAGCAGTTAAGCCTCTAATGTAGTATATCTTAACCCATTTTCTAATTGGCTTAATAATGCGTTGACTAGAGAAGAGGAGCTGCATGATTATGGCTAAACAGGCAAAAAATATTTAAAATCAGGGATTTATTTGCAATTTGTTTGATATTTGATACCATGACCTTTAGAGGTCCAGTCATTTTAAAAGGCCACCATTTTGCTGCTTGCTCAGCAAACCTTTCCTGTAGAACAGACTGGTTTGGGCCACCACTCCCAGCTGGGGCTCCTGCTGCACCAGACTCCAGCATGGTTGCAGAACTGCAAAACTGGCCCTAATCATCATGTTCGAATGCTACGTCTGCATTCAATAGCTTCTCCCACATTTCATTCACTCATGTTTTGAAATTATGAAAGTTAAAACCAGCATGTCAGTTATTTCAGTTCTTTTTGGGGGTTGATGTGGGGTTGGATTTTTTTTGTGTGTGTGAGAGACAACTATTTAATGTATGTTGTTAGTTACTTAAAGTGTTTAATCTATTTTCCCTTTGATAGTGTTTATTTAAATAACCCACAGTCAGTATGCTTCAGATACTTTGTGCTTGCTTGATGTCTTATAACTAACAAACTACTTTACGCATTACCTGCAAATCAAGTATTCTTACCTCTGTGAAAGAGTGAAATTCATGCTGCATACTGATGGCTTTCCGAAGGCCTGAATATCTATAAAATCCCGCTTAAGCCCTTAAATAAACTGTAAGTATGTTTTTCGTAAAGCACAGGCACAAACCATGTACTAGACCTCTGAACATGATGATTTTAACCTAGGCAGATATGGGCTTGATGCTATCTTCATTGCAGCTGGAGGCTGAAATTTTTATTACCTTCTGTAGTTCAGATTCCAAAACTAAATAACTCTTTCCAGACACACAGAATAATTAGAAATGTTTCTGAGCTTAACTTGCAGGGCACTGTTGATGTTGGTGCCATGTGCATAACTTCAGTGCAGTTCATTGATCTTCCACTTAAGCTAGGTTTTAAACTGATGTATCAGAGGTACTTGTGTAATAGTGAAGTCAGGGAAACCCAGTGCTGGCCAGAGGAAGGAGTTGAATCGGTTACTGAGGATCAAAACAAGCGCTTTCTGTTTTGTTTTACTTGCTGCTGTGAGCAAAATCAGTATTTTTCCCAATTAATTCTTGTAGCTAATCAGACCGACCCATCAGAAGTGGCAGTGTGGAAAGAAAGTTTGCAAGTAGGCTTGATTCCTTTCTAATTGAGTCTAGTTTTGATGCTGGTCATTCACACTGATATGAGAGCTAAGTAACTAGTCACAGTGAAGACCAAAACAGAGATCCAAGTGTTAATCCTCTGCAGCTATAACTGAAGCTTAGCTTCCAGGTGAATGGAGTGTATGTTTTTATGCAGGTAGGGAGTGTTGAAGGTGTGGTGCCTTTCTGGGATTTGTTAATGTGAGTCATAGGGGTAAGGCTGATGAGCATGGTCACTGAATGCTATGCTATTCTTATAAGCATCAAGTGAGATGCGTATTTGATAGGAAGCAAACCACATAGTTTCTCTGAAAAGTTTGAGTTTTTCCAAGCCCTTGATTTGTTATCTTTCTCACTGTGTTTTTCAGTAGCAGGTCATGGGGCATAATTGGCTATTGCTTCCCTTGCGAGCTTCACAGGCAGTTGTGCTGACAGCTCTCAAGTTGCCTCTGTGTCTGTCATATAGTAAAGCTGCTGATGGGCTTTCTGTGCTTACCAAGCTGCTGTGGATTTAACCGTGCCTCCTCCTGAGCTGTGATCTATGATTGAACTCCCTTATTTAATTGAAGCCCACGAAGATATTGTGACTTCTGTACTTCTATCACATCAGTGGATACAAGAGCAAAGATACTGCCATACTTAAAGTGATGGCACTAACATTGAGTGTTTCGTAACAGTAGGGATTTAATAGGAAGAAGTGGTTGGAATTATTAGTGAAGCAGGTAAATGGGAAGCTTAGCTCTTAAATTTTTTACATTATTAGTAAAACTAGTAAACCGCTAGAGCTGAAGCTGTTTTAAAAGCAAGATAGTAAAAAGTTGATTACTTAAGAAGGAAAAAAAGGAGAAAAGACACACTGCTATTGAATTTCGTAATGTAAAAAGAGCATTGAGTTAAATGGAAGGAAAAAGGAATTAAGTGGTTTGCAAATGCAACTGGTTTTCTCGCACTAGAAAATTCTTAAGAGGATTTTGTGATATGCAAGAGTATAGGAGTCTTGAAAAATCAGAGCTTTGAAATAGCTGTTAACATGTTTACTGTCCTGTGAGGGTAAAATTTTTATTTTTTTATTTAAAAACCCTTTCCAACTGTATCAAATCTGCGACAAAGCCTTTGAATCACCAAATGTAGCCTCTGAATATTTTTTTTAATGAGAAGGTACATTTAAACAATGCTGTGACACATCAATATAAAAATGAATCTAAAATTACAAGTACAAATAGAATGTTGTTCTTGACTGATTTGCTTATATTGAAACTATATTATTTTATGTGAAGTATGTGTAATAGAGCATTAGATTTGAAAACTCTGTGTTGAATATCATTTCTGACAGCCTTTTTTAGGGTTACTAAAATTCCAATAATTCAGTACAGAATTGAAGTCGATTCCAGAGAAAAATTTAATAGTCTGCTTGCCTGCCAGCTTCAACATAGTTCCTGAGTATTGAAATGGTTTGACACATTGAAAGATAAAGTGCATTTGTCATATCTATTGGTGAAGTATTTTATGTGATCACATCTAACAAAACTCAAGTCAGAGTAAAACTTAATGTTATTTTTACCCCTTTCTTCTAAAAAGAAAAAAAAAAACATTAGGGAATATAAACTATTGTTAGTAATAAAAATACAGAGTCTTGTCTGGTAATGTCATATTGACCCTCAACTAATTTCTGTTGTATACTATTTGTTTTAGTGGTTTCTATATCATACAGATGTTATGTTCAAGTGATGTACATATGTTCTATAAATGTTCAGTTATAAAACTTCTGTATCGTCTTTCTCTGACCTTGCACAAGCAAGTCTGCATTTTACATGCAAATACTTTATGAATATCCTAAAGAGAGATGAAATTGTGGTGACCACTGCAACATAAGTTCATAAAAAAAAATAACATCTTTTTTTCTCTTTGTTAAAACATTAGATTTACTACTTACCTGCTCAAACAGGAGCAAAGAGAGTAAAAGGCAATGGAGATGTATGCTATCCTAATACTTACCAAAACATCTTCATGTTAGCACAAGGCTTGATTTAACTTCTGTGGACTTTGGGTCAAGCTCATGGTTCACATGGAGCTGAAGCAAGATGGTTAGGCTAAGGTAGAGATGTGAATGAACAACTCTGAAGCGGATGAGCCCTAATAGAAAGAGAGCAGGAAGACCACGTTAATGACTTGTCCGTATATTCTGCTCATGAAGGCTTTAGAAAGTTAACATGAAGGTGTTTCATAAGTGTAGGTGGCCAATTTCATGACGATATAGCTGCCTGATGCTAAACTACAAACTTTTTGTAGTTTACAAACTACCTGAAAATCATGGATAGTGTGTTCACACACTATAGTTCACGTCGTTATGAGGCAAGCTCTGCTGCCTCTTTAAAATGTCCCAGGGCTTTCCCAGGGAGGGAAGTGGAGCAAAGAAGTATATCCCTCCTGAGACTCATGCCCAAGGATAGACTTGATTGTAAAATACAATTCCTTAAATTTTTTTAATTTAATCTTTAGAGGCAAAAATGACAATGAAAATACCATAAACATTCTGCACTTTCACAAATACTCTAATGCTTTGATAACTTGGTGGCATTATTTGCAGTAAGTTTACCTATTGCTTGCTAGGTGAATATATTTCTTCTACTAGCTGTTTTAGCAGTCTTCTGTCTTCTGAGTATAATATTCCGACTTAAAGCATTCCCAAGCAATGCTTCTCTGTTAGCAATGTAATCTAGTGAAAATAGGTTTTGTGTCTGGATATGAAGGCAAGTCTTTGACCAATAATCTGTTTGTTGTATAGAAAGATACTACATGAATGATCTGACCCAAATATTTTTCCTTATAATATTACAAAAGGAATTTTTTTCGGTGGAGATTAAAAAGTACACACACATTAATAGTGCACCTCAATACATTTGGGCATACACAAAACTTTACACGAAGCTGAGGATTCAGGTTGCTTGCCCACTTTGTGTGGGCATTTAAGATTAACAAGTTACAAGCAGAAATACACCTATTCATTATTAAACGTCTCTGCTGCAATATAGGAAGTATATTGAAGAGTGAACTATGTGTTTTGGAGGGGCTGGGAACATGACAGGGGAACTTTCAAATAAAACTTGGTGGACCTTTTTCCTGTAGATTTGAAAATAATTCCAGAAGGCTGAGCTTAATATAACATGTGGCAGGTGGCCTGCATTTGCCTGGAGAATTCCTCTAGGGCAAGACAGCTCAGCAAACACATAAATCCTTTTTTCTCTGTTATCTAGTAGCACATTTAGTTGCCATGGGAATTTTATTTATGCAGCAGATCCTCTGCAGTTCAGTTTGTGCCTAAAGTTTAACTGTACAGCTGTTACTGTAAATACTACATGGCAATATTTTCAAAACACAGCACCTTTGAACAAAAAGAACATGTCTTCTGTATTATTGATTTTGTTATGTTATCAAAATACCATTTTGATTACACTAGGCTAGTGTTTCCCCAAAAGCTTCATAAGTTGATCTAAAGTGTGCACCTCCTCTACAGCTCTTCCTAATAATTATTTATTAACTCAGAAAAATGCATCCAACATTTTACCTGAAGAGTATATTAGAGCAAGTGAAATTTGGTAACTTGCAGGAAAGAACTTCATATGAATATGAAGTGCATATATAGCTCTCTGCTTACTTTCAGGCTATTGGTTCTCCTTATTTGCAATATGTAATAAAATAGTAACATAGATTTTATTTTAGATCTTTCTTTGTTTATTTGTAGTTCTGCTTTGCTTGCCAGGGGCATGCAAGTGTTTTAAGTTCATTGGCTCTAGTCTGATTCTTAGAAACAAATTTGTTTTAATTCTGATTGTGCAACAACAAATAAATCACCAAAGTTTTCTTTGTGCAAAACAGCATGGGTTTATGAATGAAAAAGAGAACTTGTGCTTTTTTAGCAGTGAACAGATTATCCAACACCATCTGTATCCTGACCTGTTCTCTGTTATCTGTAGATTGCAGAGTGTACTAACTAAAGGAATTAAAAATAAAGTTATAGTGCTGAGAATTTAGTAGTATCTTGCTATTGATTGGAAAGTTTTCCTGTGTATGAATGAAACATTTACTCTTTCCAAACAGCTGTGGACAATTTATTCTACAGTACTGATTTATATAAATAAAACTGTGATCAAAATACAAAATGAAAGCATCAAGACAAAATTTTAATGTTAGGTTTTAATGCAATTTTTTTTGGCACGTCATACCAGTTTAACCTCAAACTGTGTTCCTGCAGTAACAGTTATTAAACAAGATTCCTGGTATAAGCACACAACTTCCAGGTATTTCCTCTTTTCAGTATAAACTGTCTGAATATAAATATTCAGTAAATAAATTCCAACAAGATTAATAGAATAAATTAAATGCTTTAAATGGCAACAGTTTGGAGATCTTAAATTTTGCTGTTCAGGTGGTGTTTTCGGTCTCTTCAGCTTGCTTGCTGTTGATCTTGATGCTGGAGGACAAAAAGCTACCTCTACCTGCGCAAATTTCTGTTGAAACTTATTGTGTGTTAAGCCAAGATGAATGGCAAACGTACCTATCATAACAGAACACTTCTATTACCTTTTCACTGGTAGTCATTTAAAAGTAGATGAGAGGGGGAAAATGCATATATATTTGCTAGCAGCTTTACTCATTGCCTGTGCGAAAAGGAGTTTATTGTCGGGCTGACTGACGTATTTATTGTCTGGCTGACTGACGTATGCTGTGTGGACAAAGCCTGGTCCACCAGGAAACTTTCCTGGCCAGGATTTGAGACCTGCTCAGTTTTTCTTTTCCTGCAGTACTATTGGTTGCTATAAATCTGGCATGGAGGACTAGGTCAGCAGTTCTAGAGGGCTGGAGCTGCAGCTTTGGTGTCATACTATGAGTGTTTTGGTGGACTTAATGGGTTTAAGACAATTTTGTGTTCAAGAGCTCGCTAAGCTGATATGCAAAGGCATATAGCCACACCTACTGTAGCAGATAAGAATCTTACTTTCTACTGTGACACATGAGATCATACGGAGTATGGGGATAGGCTCTTGCTCTGATGCTGACAGAGTTGTTGTCTGTGATCTTGTTTATATCTCAGGTGCTCCTTGGAACTGTCCATGCAAGAATAATCCTGGAGGTTACTCAGGAGCGTCATTTATAGTGAACTGGAGCATGAAAGATTGTGAGCATCTAGATTTAAAAGATTCATGCACAGAAAGTGAGTGCGTTGATCAGTCCTGTCTCTTCATGGCATTTGTACTTCTCTAAAAAGGGCCTTTCCTCTTTTTCAGATGATGGGGGTTGAGGAAATTTTCTGACTTCAGGGAAGACTTATTTATCTGGCATATCTTATTCAAAGAAGATTGAAAGATGAATTGATTCGTATTGCATAACTGCTTTCATGGGGCAAAAACCTGGGGTGCTGCAGTTGCTTTAAAAGAACGGACAATGGTAACAGCAGCCCATGGCTGGAAGCTGAAACCTGACGAGTTCAACAGAGAAACATGGCACTCTTGGGGAATTACTCTGAGAAAATGGTGGGCTCACCATCTGTAGATGTCTTAAAATTTAGATTGGCTGGTTTTCTGTAGGGTATACATTAGCCAGCAAAGTCACTGGTTTCAATAGAGAAGTTCAGAAGCTATCAGCTGAAACTCAGTGACTTGTTATGTAAGAGGCCAGAAGTACATAACCTAACAAGTCCTTCTGGTCTTAATCAATGAGCTTTTACGGGGATAAACTATACTGTTTGTTCTTGCACACTTGTAGAGTCTCCTGAATGTGATCTGAACACAGAAGAGGGGAACCTTCTTCCTTTGCATGCCGCAGAGGGAACACACTGAATTCCCAATAGTACATCTTTGAAAAGAGAAGTGAAGACTTAGCAGTGTTCCTGTGGAATTCCCAGGCCAAAGCAAGAGGCATATGTATTGCTTTCTCTACTTCAAAAGGGCATTTTTTTATTAATAACATGGAAATTTTTGTCTGATAATTTTTGAAATTAATGGAATTCACACATTTAACTGGACATTGAGGAATTAGATGTCATTGCTGCTCTCAGTCCAGAAATACTTAGATGTATAATAATAACACACAGTTATTGGCAGACAACTTGTGCTTCTTTTCTAGAGTTTTTAATCATAGAATCATAGACTAGTTTGGGTTGGAAGGGACACAGTTGAAGAGTGCTATTTCTGACTTACCTGGGTACTAGTTTCTCTTATAACTTAGAATGTGTCATAAAATAGTAATTTATCAAATTTTATTTTCTTTTTTAGTGATATGTGTTTCTTTTAGAGGAGCTGGTGAAACAAAACATTAAAAATAATTAAAATATCTATATGAAGACATTCATGCTTCACCTCACTCATATTTTAACACTTGCTTTCTCAGTACACTTTCATACCTGAATTTAAGGGATTTTGAAGGATGTTTACTTTGTGTGATAAGCCGTATTTTTTTCTCTTCAGGTATTTGTAGTTCACTGAACTGCAGATATGCTATGTTAGATTAGTCAGAGAAAATATAAAATTAGCGAAATTAGGATCACTTCCCGCAAGGCAACAGAAGCTTTTCACACCATTCTGCTCTTGCAGACCCAAGATACACAGTGATAAACCCCAGGGGTGATGTTGGCTGGAAATATTAATTGGTCTACACATAAACACTAAAAGGAGATACTAAGAGGAAAAAAATGTATGAGGAGATAGTAGGTTTGGATCCTGGACCCTGTAACCCATCCTGTAACAGAACTGAAGAAAATCACACCAGAAAACTTTCACCACTCCTGCCTTTTCTGAGCTCAGCAAGAATCTGTGTTGTTGACTGTTATGCATGAATGCATATATTGCTGTCTCCATTACAGGTTTCTGTACCAGTTTAGCTGCCAAGGTTATCGCTTTTTTAGTGCTAGTAACTGGCAGAAGACACCAAATTTTGAAGGGTTTTCCCTTGTTACATGGAAGGGTGGTTTTGATAGTCATGGTGCTCAAAATAAGACAAATATAAGGAGAAATGTGCAAGTCAGCAGCATGCATGGGATGTAGGAAACAGAATACAGGAGCATGGAAGGAAATACTGTCAGAATACTGGTGCCAATCCTCTCTCTCAAAAGCTTGCACTCTATAGCGTTATCCCCCCCGCCCCAATTGTTTCTCTCTCTGTTAAATCAGTGTGTCGAACTTGATTGCATGTTTTAGAAAAACATTAGACCCTGCGTCTCTGTGGGGCAGTGAGGGTGGGGGAGGAATGATCAAAGCTTGTTTTCTTTGGGCTTTTGATCACTTTGAGCACTACTGATAACCTGTTCTCTAGTCAGAAGAGGTGGAAAGACCCCTCAATGGATTAGCTTGTGTGAAAAATTTGGGGCAGGTCCTTACTGGGCCAGAAGGTGCAGGTTCTTGCTGGAGCTGTCGGTGGTGTTTGAGGATGCTATTTCAGTGCAGCTGCTCTCCATCAACAACTATGTTTTCTCCCCTTGTGTCTGATATTTTTACTTCAGTGAATAATCGTCTTTCCTTCCTGTTCTCCAGAACCTGAAGCCCCATTTTCTCTTTGTTTCTCTCTTCACCAAATGCTTTGAGAAAGCCAAGTAGCATTCTGCCTGTTTCCAAAGGGCATTTATTTCCACCACTTTGTTGCCCAGAGAGGCTGAGAACAATTACTTTTCGGCTTTACTTATCACCACTTTAGTAATAGAAAGGAAGACTAATACTTTGAGAACTATTCTGAACACTTTAAATTGTCTTTGAAAGGCTCAAGTATACTTTTTATATTAAAATAATCAAGTATACTACAATGTCACCAATTGGTTTTTCACATTTGGAGCCTGAAATCTTGGAAACATCTAAGTTTGTTTAATCAAGTTTTACCTTTTAGTAAGGTAAAAGAGAATGCTGAATACATGCAGTAGAAAGATTATATAAATATGTTTTGCAGTTTAAGCTTGTGATTTATTAGCATAATTTTGCATTTTCCTTAGCCTTGTATGTCTTATGATCTATGAAATAGTGTTTTTCTGAAAGAATCCTACTAATCGCTGGCATTCTCATTCCTTTTGAAAATAGTTATTTTTCATAAAATTTCTCATATCCAGTTGGCATTTTTTTTTAATTTTGGCATTTTCTTTTCTTTTTTTTCTCTAATAGCCTTTCATTCTTGAACACTTCACTTTTGACAGTACACTCAAGGAGCTTGACTTAGAAGCCAGTTTGGCTTTCAGGGTGTGGCAAAAAGACATGAAGCTTGTACATTATTTGAAGACTGAGTGCTTTAAGGAATGTATAAGACGCTGCAGGCAGCACTCTGGGACTCCAGGGAGACTATGGTGCACAGTTCTTGGTGAAATCCCTCAGAGAAGTCTGTGTTTACATGTGTGACTGACATACACCTTTTCTTAGCTCCATATGATATTAATTAATAACAGTTCAGCACATACATTTTATAAATGCTCCAGCAACAACCTGTGTAGTTATATACATCATATACTTAGCTCTGTAATGTTTAGAAATATGAAACCCTATTACGGGTAGCATTCTTGTCTTCCTGCTACCAGATGTCATGCTAAATAACGATATATCAGAAACAGAAAGAACAAAAAAGATTTCTTCTGTGTGATTTTACCTGCCTGTTTTTTTCACTTTCTTGGTTGTATATAAAATGTCTTGAGTATATGGACTTGTATTATTGATGTAGAGAAACTTAGTGAATCATTTTGTTCAGGAATTATCATTTACTCTGAAAATATGAAAGTGTTATCAGCCATTTTTAGAAGAGAACTTTTTAGATTTATATTTTTATTCTGTGCACAACTTAAACTTGTTGGAGAAACGGCAAGGCTCGCTTTTGTCCTGCCTAACTCATCCACTGAGTCGCACATTTTGATATAAAGAGTGTTGTTTCTAATTAACTATGAAGGAATTTGGGTGACTTTAAAATTAGCACTTAAAATATCATTCTAATGTTCCTTACTAAGCGTTTCATCCTGCATATTTATATTTTATTGTTGGTTGCATGGTTGGTAGTGCATGGCAGAACAGAATATAGAACAATATGTTGCCTTGTTACCACTTCATAGGTCTCAGTGGAGTTTGAAGCTGCTCAGGATCGGGCCCCATATCTGTACTGTTTTCTCACTTGTACAGCTGTTGCTGGCTGCTTACTTTTCATTTGGAAAAATGGAGATTTAGAAATTTACATAATCTGATCTACAGTCTGTACAAACAATTTTGGATGCTAATTTTCACTTGTTTGTTAATCAAAGGTTTTGAAAAGGCAATGTTAGTGTATTATTAATAACTTTAAAGTACATCCTGTTTATGAGGTAATAACCTTCTGTCGTGGGCTGAATTGACTTTGAGTTTAATTAGCTCAGAATTTGTTTAATACAGAGTTAACCAACCTTACGGTGACTGTGGAGGAGTTCTGGTTTTGTTTTGTTTTTTACTGAGCCAAGCTTCAAAAGATACAAAGTAACAAATGATGGAAGTGCCCAAAGAAAATAAGTATATGTAATTTGTGTTTAAAAAACCCCAAACCTATAAAATCAAAATTCACTATAAAAAACAGAAACTCTTTGAATAGATTATTTGCCTTTTTTTTTTGGAAATGCTTATTACTGTACAGTTTCACAGAATTTTGTTGCTTAGCATGAGAATTGAGAAAGGAAAATAAGACAAGGAAATGGCATTATATCGACATATATATATGTCTGTATGTCCATAGACGTTATACAGTTTATTTCATTGGAACTATTGTAAAGACTAAGTTACTACATTTATAATAGTGGTGTGGAACAGAAATACTTTTGTCTATTTTGAAACTGGAGTGATTATAAAATGCTGAGAGAGTATATCCCTGTCTGTTTAGAGTAAAAAGATTTGGCTATAGTAACTAGCACAAATGGTAGTGATTTAATGCATGGATGTTTGTTACATGAATTTGAACTAACAATAGGACTCACATTTTTAATATTAATTTTTGAAACAACTTCAGGTATTGGGACATTTTTCTATAGCAGTTCAAAAAGAAAGAAAATCACAGGATGTTACAGAATCACAGAATGTTAGGGATTGGAAGGGACCTTGAAAGATCATCTAGTCCAATCCCCCTGCCGGAGCAGGATTACCTAGATCATATCACACACGAACGCGTCCAGGCAGGTTTTGAATGTCTCCAGAGAAGGAGACTCCACAACCTCTCTGGGCAGCCTGTTCCAGTGTTCAGTCACCCTCACTGTAAAGAAGTTTTTCCTCATATTTATGTGGAACCTCCTGTGTTCCAGCTTGCACCCATTGCCCCTTGTCCTGTCAGTGGATGTCACTGAGAAGAGCCTGGCTCCATCCTCATGACACTTGCCCTTTACATATTTATAAACATGAATGAGGTCACCCCTCAGTCTCCTCTTCTCCAAGCTAAAGAGACCCAGCTCCCTCAGCCTCTCCTCATAAGGGAGATGTTCCACTCCCTTAATCATCTTCGTGGCTCTGCGCTGGACTCTCTCTAGTAGTTCCCTGTCCTTCTTGAACTGAGGGGCCCAGAACTGGACACAATATTCCAGATGCGGCCTCACCAGGGCAGAGTAGAGGGGGAGGAGAACCTCTCTTGACCTGCTAACCACACCCCTTCTAATCCACCCCAGGATGCCATTGGCCTTCTTGGCCACAAGGGCACATTGCTGGCTCATGGTCATCCTGCTGTCCACTAGGACCCCCAGGTCCCTTTCCCCTACACTGCTCTCCAACAGGTCTGTCCCCAACTTATACCTGGGGTTGTTCTTGCCCAGATGCAGGACTCTACACTTGCCCTTGTTATATTTCATTAAATTTCTCCCCGCCCAACTCTCCAGCCTGTCCAGGTCTCTCTGAATGGCTGCGCAGCCTTCCGTTGTGTCAGCCACTCCTCCCAGTTTTGTGTCATCAGCGAACTTGCTGACAGCGCACTCTAATCCCTCATCCAAGTCATTAATGAATATATTGAATAGAACTGGTCCCAGTACCGACCCTTGAGGGACTCCGCTAGACACAGGCCTCCAACTGGACTCTGTCCCATTGACCACCACTCTCTGGCTTCTTTCCTTCAGCCAGTTCACAATCCACCTCACTGCCCGATCATCCAGACCAGACTTCCCCAGTTTAGCTGCGAGGATGCTGTGGGAGACTGTGTCAAATGCTTTACTGAAATCGAGATAGACCACATCCACAGCTTTACCATCATCTGTCCACCGGGTTATGTCCTCATAAAAGGCTATCAGGTTGGTTAAGCATGACTTCCCCTTGGTGAAGCCATGCTGAGTGCCCCTAATGATCCCCATATCCTTGATGTGCCTAGAGACAGCACCAAGGACAAGTTGTTCCATCACCTTTCCAGGGATGGAGGTGAGGCTGACTGGTCTATAGTTATCGCGTCCTCCTTCTTACCCTTTTTGAAGACTGGAGTGACATTCGCTTTCCTCCAGTCCTCAGGCACCTCTCCCGTTGCCCACGACTTAGCAAAGATGATGGACAGTGGCCTAGCAATGACTTCCGCCAGCTCCCTCAGCACCCGCGGGTGCATCCCATCAGGGCCCATGGATTTATGGACGTCCAGGTTGCTTAATTGGTCCCTGACCCAGCCCTCATCAACCAAGACAGATTCCTTCTCTATCCTAACTTCCTCTGGGGCCTCAGGGGTACGTGGCTCCTCAGGACAGCCTCCAGCAGTATAGACAGAGGCAAAGAAGGTATTCAGTAACTCCGCCTTCTTTTTATCCTCTGTCTCTAGGGCCCCCACCTCATTCATCAGTTTTGATGTTTTTCTAAGCTGTGTGCAGTAGTTCAAAGAGGAATCAGTTTGAGAATCTTGTTATCTGTGTTATACAGGAATCTTTTGGTTTTGGGTCTAGACATCTATATAGCTGATTTCTAAGTTAACCTGTTACTCTGTATTTAAATATGGTGGGGAAAGCTCAGTGCAGTATATTTTTGTTTGTGACAGGTGTTGGATAACCGTATCATAGGACAGCTCAGGCTGGAAGGGACCTTAGGGAGGTTTCTAGTCCACCCCCCTGCTCAAGCAGGGTCAGCTGCCAGGCTACTCAGGGGATTTTCCAGTCAGGTCTTGAAAACCTCTAAGGCTGGAGATGCTACAACCACCCTGTACAACCTTTAACACTGCTTGACTGTCTTTGTGGTGAAAAAGTTTTTTTTTTTTATATCCAATCTGAAACTCTTTCATTTGAACTTGCACGTGTTGTCCCTTACCACCTGCCATGTACCCCTACAAAGTGCCTGGCTCCATCTTCTCTGTACCCTCCCCATAGGTACTGGCAGGCTGCTCTTAAGTACCGACCCCAAATCCTCCTCTTTTCAACGCTGAATTAGCTCCAGTCCTGCAGCCTCTGCTCATAGGGCAAGTTCTCTGGCCCCTGACCATCTTGGATAGTCCTTTGCTGAACTCCTTGAGCTGACCAATATCTTTCCTAAATTGATGAACCCAAAACTCGACACAGCATCTAGATGTTGGCTTCTGGAGCTGAGGATGGGTGGATGATCTCTCCCCTCAAGCTACTGGCTGTGCTCCTGTGAATATTGCCCAAGATGCTGTTGTGCAGGGGCACACTGTGAGCTCATGTTCAGCTCACTGTGCACCAAGACCCCACAGCCCCAGACTTTGTCCATGTGCAATTTCACAAGATTCCTGTTGGCCCAGTCCTCCAGCTCATCTGTGTCCCTTTGAGTGGCAGCCCTCCACACAAGTGCATCAACTGCCCCACTCGGTTTGCTGTCATCTCCACAGCTGACAAGAGACCACTTCCCCCAGGTCACTGATAGAGATTTTGAACAGGCAGGTCCTGTGACAGACCCCTGTGGTACTCCAGTGATCAAACTCCAAGATACTGTACAATTCATTAACCACTACCATCTGAGGCCAACCATCCAGCCAGTTTTTGTACCCATTCAGTTATTTTTGATTTTTTTACTAGTATATTTTGAAGAGAACAACTTTCTTCGATAACAACTGGATCTACAATTACTGCTGCCAAATGAGAGAATGTTGCCAAAGTATATTTTAAAAATTACTTTTATGTGTGCTTTTTAACAACTTTTTGCATTATTCAGAATTGACTGTTCCAACTTCAGTAGACAATTCTCGAGTTTGTAATCTTGTCATCTGGTTACTTCTGATGAAGTGCCTCATGAAATCAAGAACAGTATCCTAGAATGGCTTATAAATACTGTAAAGTGCACAGGAATTTTTGGTAAGCTTCATAAGCAATATGAACAGGATGCTTGAGGATTGCAAAACTTTTTTTTTTTCTTTTCATTCTGTTGAACATGAACTGTGTTCAAAATATTTCAGCATGGACTAAATACAACACTTCAGAAGTTCAAGCCCAAGCAAGGGGGTGCGGAAGCGTCGTGTAGCTTTTACTAAGATGTTAATCTGAGAACAGGTACATTCTATAACAGATCTACAGCACAAAGGTAGGAGGGGAAAATAAGTAATTTTGGACATGTATGTGACTAAACCAAGTTGAAGCTATTTTTACAAAACCAAGCCCCTATGCGTCGTTGGTGTTTCAAGATTTGTTATCAGTCTAAAAACCAAATTCTTTAGCTCAAGCAGAAGTTATGGGTATGGTATACAGACTGCATGGCAGAACCTGAAAACCTGTACGTTCTGGAGGTCAGAACAGATGGTTATAATTGTCCTGGTTTTAAAATGGATGAATCTTCAACTGTATTCCTCTTCTGCTATTTTACAAGAAGGAAACTAAAATATAAAACAGAAATTAAGTGTGTTAATCAGCTAGGCTAAATCCTTTTGGTTTCCTCATTACTCCTTCCTGGCTTCTTCTGAAGTGTTTAACTTTTATCTGTGTTAACTCCAATCTAACAAAATTTCTTGAAACCAGTCTTTAGGAAGACAGAATGTGACAAGTCTTTAGTGAACCTCCAAGAGACACAAAACACAAGAAACCTACAAATATTTACAAATACAAATTCCAGCATCTTGATTTGTGTGTTAGAATAAGATGTAAATTAGAGATGGAATCCATTTCATATGGATGGAATTTCTTTTCATGTGTGAAAGCAATAAAGAACTGTTCTTGCTCTGAGGGAGAAGTAATGGAAATGTTTGCAAATTTGTTGCAAAGAACCAAATCATAATATGTTTTTACAATTTCTGTTTTGTAGCTGTTAAAACATAACCCTGTCACCCAAACGTAGTCTCCAGATAAGGATTTTATTATATTCTTATTAGGAAATTGCATGGCTCAAGCAACTTTCCTTGGACCCTGATGTCCTGGTAATAGTTGTTCTCATCAGTGAGTACTTTCCTTGCCCTGACCTGCTGGTATATAGATACAAACTTTAGACTGTACGTGTGCACAGTCTCAGTGATTTCAGTCAGACTTATGTCCAGTGTTATATAGAATACTTAAATAATGAGCTGAATTTATGCCTTCAGGAGGTATCATCATATAGGCAAACTAAAATCCTGGGGAGGGGGAGTGTTGAAATTAATCTCTTAGTTCAATTCTCATTTAAATTTTTCCCGTATGGCTTCCAATGCTGTCAACTGTGTTGTCCTTCTGAAGTTGCTAAAGGAATTTTCATCCTGTAAACAGCAAACACCTTGTAAATCTGAGTAAAACTTACACATCCATAGACAAACGTTTTGGCAAAATGCTCATTTTTAGAACAGTAAAGAAGACGTTCCACATAGCTGAAATGTTTCTCTGCAGAATTTTTTCTTGTATTTTATTAAAAATGCAAGAAATATATTGGGCTTTCTGACGTGCACCATCTCAAACTGGTCCAAAGCTGATAGGTTTGTCAGACAGTTATATTTGTGGGGGCGATTTCACATCTTAAAATACAATAGTACAATGTGCACTTGCAGCCCAGAAGGCCAACTGTATCCTGGGCTGCATCAAAAGCAGCGTGGGCAGCAGGTCAAGGGAGGTGATTCTGCCCCTCTTCTATGCTCTCGTGAGACCCCACCTGGAGTACTGCATCCAGCTCTGGAGCTCTCAGCACAGGAAAGACACGGACCTGTTGCAGCAGGTGCAGAGGAGGGCCACAAAAACGATCAGAGGGATGGAGCACCTCTCCTGTGAGGAAGGGTTGAGAGAGTTGCGTTGTTCAGCCTGGAGAAGAGAAGGCTCTGGGGAGACCTTATTACAGCCTTTCAGTACTTAAAGGAAGCTTATGAGAAAGATGGGGACAAACTTTTTAGTAGGGCCTGATGCAATAGGACAAGGGGTAATGGTTTTAAACTAAAAGAGAGTAGATTCAGACTGTATACAAGGAAGAAATTTTTTGCGATGAGGATGGTGAAACACTGGAACAGGTTGCTCAGAGAGGTGGGTAGATGTCCCATCGCTAGAAACGTTCAAGGTCAGGTTGGAGGGGCTCTGATCAACCTGATCTAGTTGAAGATATCCCTGCTCATTGCAGTGGCGTTTGACTAGATGACCTTTAAAGGTCCCTTCCAACCCAAACCATTCTATGATTCTATGATAGTTGGGTCTGATGTCTTCTATTTTTGGCTTGTTACAGTTAACACTTGTATGCTGCCTTTGGGCCAGATTAATCATTGGGTTGATACTGAGTTTCATTTCTGTGCTGAGGACATGCTAATTCATTTGTCAGTTAAAGCAGCAAATCCAAATAGTGCTTTTATTGTCTGGATCCATTCCCTGGAAAGCATTAAAATATAAGTTACATTGATTTTCTTTAGTGAAATTCAAGTAAAATGAAGGTTTTTCATTTTGTGGCTCTAGCTCTAAGCTTAACGCCACCTCAATTTTTGATGTAGTTTTTATGTATATATATTATTTGCAGTACAGGATTACCACTTCAACATCCATATTCCTGTTGGAATCTGAAGTGTCCTTTAAACATCACATTTGGCAGATTATTAAGAATTCCTACTGTCATTTGAAAAATTAAACCATATTTTGTCCATATTTATCCTTGCGTGTTTATGAGAAGCTGGCTCAGAGCTTTATCTCCTTCGAGCTAGACAACTATAATGCTTTGCTCACTGGCTTACCAAGTGGTCTCATTACCAAGCTTGAGCAAAACTCTTTTGCCAGAGAAGTGTATCTTGCAAAAAAAGACAGCATATCTCCCTAATCCTAGCATCGCTGCATTGGCTACTCAGAAACAAGGGACTGATTGTGAAGTTGACCTGTCAGCCCCTTCATGGTCAAGGTCCTGAATATATCTCCTGATTTAATTTTGAGATATATCGCTTCCAGGCCTCTGTGCTCCTCAGTGCACTCTTAGTGCAAGTTCCAATTATGAAACTACAAACCTTGCGTGATGGAGGATTTTACCATTATGCCCAACAGCTAAGGAATAAGCTGCCTTTCTCAGTTTAGGAAGCTCATGCTCTTTGCTTAAATCTCCTCTTCTGAAGATTTGCTTGTCTGTCTTTTTCCCTTTTTAGTGAGAAATATTTTATACACTGTAACTCATTCATTTGGGGACTTTAATATATTCTGTGCTGCTATGCAGAATGAAGTGGTAATTGTAGTTTTAAGTAGAGCTACTTAAGATTTTTTTTGTTAGTTGTTTTGAAAAAAAAAAACTTTAAAAAATTATTATTTTTGTCAAAACCAAAACAGTTAATAGGAAAAGATTCTTAGATTTAGGAGAAAGGAGCAAAGAGGAGGGCCTATGGATTACAGCACCTTCCAGTATCCAATAATTGGTCTCTTATTTGGGTTTAGAAAGCTCAGAGTCAAATTTAGCTATCTTTCCTTTACTGAATTATTTTAATTATCAAGCTGTTGGCTACTCGAGGGTGAGGCTTTCTAAGTCACTTCTGTGATGAATATGTTGTTCATATTAACTAAGGTTAATTGATGCTTGGACCTGAAATTAGGTTTTATACATCTTGCTATAGACCATATCCTGTTGTAGAGTAAATACTGTATCTTAGCTCCAGCTTTTGTTATACTGTCAGAGAAAACTGAAAATATTCTAGTTTTCATCTCAGCATGGAAGAAGCAAAAATTTTTAATTGCTTGTTGAAAGTTACAGATAATCCATTTTCATGTAGACTGATTTACTTCTATTAACCAGTGGTTCTTTGCAGAAAAAGTGTATTGTTTTAATGTTTAAATTAAACGCTAGAAATTAAATTGTTAATATTAAAATATTTTAACTCTTCCAAAGCGGAGGAGTGTCATAGACAAAGAAAAAAAATTACTTTTGTAGCAGCCTTCCAAATGGATAGAAATAGGGAAAGATGACATTTCTTAGAGACAGAGAAAAGGGGATTGTAGTAATATAGACACAAAATTACGACAATCTGGATGAGACTTTTAGCTGTTTGGATCTCTGAGTGTTCTCATATAGAAAGAATGGGAAGATTTAGGTATAAGTTGAATGCAACAGCTTATAAAAAGCTGAAGCAGCCATTAGAGAGGTAGAGGAAGAGTTAGGAAGATGCAGTAATGGAAGAAGTGAGAGGGCGAAAAGAAAGATAAAGCTTTGGGAAAATAATATGGTCAGTGTTGAAGAGAAAGTAAAGTGTTGAAATAGACTGCTGACTGTGGAGCGATTAGAGATTCTGGTGAGGAGAGTTATAGTGAGTGCAGTTGTGGAAGTCAAATGGAGATTGTCTAGATGGGTGAGAAACTCAAACGGCAATTTTAAATTATGTATTCCATACCTTCAGAGAGGAATGCAGGATGGGATGGTAGGTGGAAAGGCCAAGAGAGTAACTGTGACAGTTGTCTTGTGGCACCCAGGTGACTGCAAAGGACAGATGTAAGAACACTAGACATCTTTGCTAATAAGCATATATCATATTAAAAATGGAGCAACATAACAAGTCCTGAACTGTTTGATGCATCACATAGTAAACTGTGAGTTCAGCAGAACTGAGCAGGTCACTGGGCAGGTTTGGTGGGAGAGATAGGAGGTGACAGATGATTCTTCTCCCTCTTCCAAGGGCCTGCTGCTTGTCTTGGTAGGATTTGTGCTGTGCTACCTACAACAGCAGCTCCTGCCAGTGTCTACATGCTAGGCCTTGTCCGTGTGTGTCTATTTGGCAACACAATAGTCAATTCATGTGAGTTTTATATCAGTTTGTTTTTATCAACAACAATTTCATTTCAACAAGCTATTAATAGCCCTAGATAGACTGTATAGCAGCAAAAAGTTCTATGCAGCTGCAGTTACTACCAAAGCAAAGAGTTTAAAAGTTTATGCGGTGCCCAGGTGAGTGATGAGGAGGTTTATGCAAAGACATAAGGCATAGCTTTGTATTAGCCAAAGTAGAGCTATAGGAAGGCTTTCACAGTGTTAAAAAACTTTTGGCAGTGCTTACGAGGAGGCTAAAAAAGGGCTAAACTATATATATTAGAAATATATATTTTTAATATATATAGGAGGGATCTCAACAGGCTGGATCAATGGGCCAAGACCAACTGTATGAGGTTCAACAAGGGTAAGTGTTGGGTCCTGCACTTGGGGCACAACAACCCCATGCACTGCTACAGGCTTGGGGAAGAGTGGCTGGAAAGCTGCCTGGTGGAAAAAGACCTTGGGGTGTTGATCGATGGCCGGCTGAATATGAGCCAGCAGTGTGCCCAGGTGGCCAAAAAGGCCAACAGCATTCTGGCTTATATCAGAAGTAGTGTGGCCCGCAGGACAAGGGAAGTGGTTGTCCCCCTGGACTCGGCACTGGTGAAGCCGCACCTTGACTACTGTGTCCAGTTCTGGGCCCCTCACTACAAGAAAGACATTGAGGTGTTGGAGTGAGTCCAAAGAAGGGCAACGAAGCTGGTGAAGGGTCTAGAGCACAAGTCTTATGAGGAGCAGCTGAGGGAACTGGGGTTGTTTAGCCTGGAGAAGAGGAGGCTGAGGGGAGACCTTATTGCTGTCTACAAATACCTGAAAGGAGGTTGTAGTGAGGTGGGTGTTAGTCTCTTCTCCCAGGTAACAAGTGATAGAACGTGAGGAAACGGCCCCAAGTTGCACCAAGGGAGGTTAAGATTGGATATCAGGAAAAATTTCTTCACTGAAAGGGTTGTCAGGCACTGGAACAGGCTGCCCAGGGAAGGGGTGGAGTCACCATCTCTGGAGGTATTTAAAAGACGAGTAGATGTAGTGCTTAGGGATATTGTTTAGTGGTTGACTAGGTAGTGTTGGGTTAATGGTTGGACTAGATGATCTTCAAGGTCCTTTCCAACCAAGACGATTCTGTGATTCTATATTTCTATATATTTATGTATATAATTTTTTATAGAAAAATCATGTTTTGTGTCAGGAAAGAAAGAAAGGAGTATAGGGCATGGAGAAGAAAAAGGGAGGCATTTTTGATGATGTATCTGCTTCTGTTAAGCTTGCTCGGCTGATATTTATGTGGAACTTCTGCGGTCATTTTATTTTATATGCTAATGTGAAATCAAATTCTATGCTGAAATTATTTCAGAAAGCTTTGTGTGTATTGCAAATACAAAATAATTTTAACATAGGAGTTCTATAAAATGAAGTTGTTCTCAGTTTCTTTTTGCAGTAAGTGACCATTTGGGGAATCCAGGTCATATAATAACTTTTTTTTAGAAAAAAAAAAAAAAAAGTGGCACCGATTCTTTCATTGTTTGACTGTTCAAAGTGCAGCAGTAATGAAAACAAGCATTCAGGTATTTTAAAGGAATGGTTGTAGAGAAAGGGGTTGATCTCATTGTCACTGCTGTTGTATGTGACGTGTTGGAGAACTTATCTTTTGCAGCTCATTCACAAGGCTTCATCTTCCCTTCTGGAACTATGACTTTTTCCAGTAAATTTCTTTAGCTTTTGTGCCTTTGCCCAAGTAGATGTTTGTACAGTGCTTTATTTTTGCATACTGAAAACTTCAAGCCAGAAATTTCCCTACAGGCTTTTTTTTTCCCCCATACGATTTCCTAAGCCATGTGATACATTTTCAGGAATACCTTTGCAATGCAGTTTAAAAACCAAACAAACAAAACCCCCAAAAGACCAACCTGAACACCTGGCCCATATAATGTCTTCGAGGAAATATCTTCACCACTCTTCACGCCTTTGTTTTTCTTGACCACGTACTTCCTGGTTTCCCTTCATTGTAGTATCATTGGACAGCAATCAAATAAATGAGGCCTATCAGAGCACAAGTGCCTATTTAAATTAAAGGAAAGCAGTTAAGAGTTTTTAGATGATAATACTTTATTCAGATGTTAGCAAATGACTTACACACATGTAGGCACCAACAAAGAGGAACAGTACGTGCTTTTGGTAACACGTGATCTGGGCAGCACAAAAAAGAAAGGAAGCTTGGAAAGTGTAGTTTTGTGTTTTTGGCAATATTTTGCTCCACACAGTGCTGCCAGAGCAAGAACAGTAGCGGACATTGTCTAAAGCGTCTCTGACCATCTTCTGAACTCTTGGACCACCCTATGGATGGATGGTTGCCGGGACGTTTCTTCCAGGGGAAGAGTCTCTTCCTCTGCTGTTGCGTTTTGGCTGCCTTTTCCTTAATCAGAGTGTGTTTCTTTTTGAGGTGTTAATCTCTGCTTCTCCCATAAATGTTGTCATATGCATTGTAGGCACTCACTGAATTCCTGTGTCCTTCAGGGTGCAACTTCCACTTCAGATTTCAGTCTTATTTTTACTTGGCTTACAAAAATAAGTCAGAACGTAATTCACAAATCCAGAAACCTTCTGAATAGTCTTACAGGCACCAAGCACCCAGCAGGGATTAAAATAGTTCTCTTTCCTGATAGCGTAGTTCTTTCATTTCCTGGTTTGCAAGAGCAGAGGAATGAGGAGGTCCAGGGAAGCCAAGCAGAGCGTGGGACAAATGTGCCAAGGAGAGCAAGACCCCTTAAAAGCTGTTAGGAGCGGCTGCATTTTGATGTTGATGAAGGAAATAGAAAAAGCTATTGACTAAGCAGCCTGAAATTCCAGAAGTGACCTGCTGTAAACCCGCTCAGCGAGCCAGCGATCTCTGGGTGTTTAATGCTGACATGCTCTGGGATATACGGAGAACAGCCAAGCAATGCAATGGCTGTATGCTAAGAAAATAAGCAAGTTCTCATGTGTTTTTTTTGCTGTTTTGCATGTCACTGGAGTATAGTCATAGTGGTAAAGGATGTGGCTCTATAGTGCTGCTGAAACTGTAGTTAGATAACCGCTGGCACTGATAGCAACTCATTTCTAGGAGTAAGGGTGTGAATCAGATGGTTAAAACAATTCAGAGTTTTTTTGAAGCAGATGATAAAAAGCTTCATGTAATGCTACTACCTGCTTTCATTGGCTGATGCTACATACTCCTGAGGCCTTTGCTTTCATATCATCATTTTTGGTATGTCAATGATAGCTGATGCATATTCCTGATTTTATAAATGGTCTGCAAAATACTTCCTTCTTACAGAAAGTAGCAGACAAGTGGTGGTTTTGTCATATCTCTAACTTTCAGGATTGCAGGCATCTACACCCAATCCACTGGTACTCTACCTGAAAATTACAAGTTCCAGTGCACAGCCTGCTTCAAATATATAGTATGCAGAATATTTTTTTAATGTCCTTTTTTGTTTTAATGAATAGCAAATGACACTAAAACTTTTTTTAAAATAGATTAAAGTAACGCAGACAAAAAGGAGATTTGGTTCCTAGGTTCTCAGTGAAATATAGTCATGCTTCTTATGTAGACATGACACAATGTGTACATTATAGCATACTATAATTTTTCAGCTAAGGTAGAGGGAGTGCTTTTGAAGACATAGTTTGTGTAATGCTACAGAAGACTAAGGATTTCATTCCTTCCTCTTGATACCCTTGTGAGAAAGGGGCACATAGTAGGGGTCTCTTGGGCAGAGCTTGGCAGGAAGGTATAGTGGCCTTTGAAACTTTAGGAAGTATTCTTTGATTCCTTCAAAACTGCAGTTACGTGGTGGCTTTAAAAAAAAAAAAATTATGTAATATAGTTTCTGTGACATAAATAAGCTTGTTTCCTTTTAGCCTCTGAATAAATAATACATTCCTGGTCTTACATTTTCTGTAACAAAGTGAAATGTGAATAGCAATATAAAGTCCCAAACATTTTGATTCCTTTATGTTTTTCTCTTGCCTTTCTTAGTGCTTACTTGATGCTCAGGGACTAATACCAAATGGAATTGAACACCTGCAGCTCTCACTTCAAGTTATGCTGTAACTTATCCCATGTGCCGTTGCCTATCTGGAAGGACGTACTGTTCAAGCAATCTCATACTGAGACTTTTGTTGCTGGATGTACTTAAGGCTTTGAATATATGACAGTTTATACCTATTCTGTGTTTATTTCCCACCCCCCAACCCCCCAAATGATACATTAGTTTCTCTCATTTTTGAAGTTCTTGGGATGGTTTAAAATTATTTATATAGGAAGATCTCATTTGGGGATGTTCTGTAACTTCTTTGCAGGGAATGATTATTTGCTAGCCATCAGCTATGTCCTCTTTGTATCACCTGTTGTCTCTTATCACCTGACTTCTTTACTGCTCTTGTCTGTGATTCTAGATTTCTACATGAATAATTGACACCTTTTTCAGTGTGAGGAAATAGTGGTGGTATTCCTTGCACATTCGTGCAAGGAATTGGTGTTGCATTTGATTTTGGTTCTCGGAGAAAAGTGATACCAACCGTCCTGTTATTATAAAATTGTTATTCATAACAAACAGCAGAGAGTAAAAAACATTATAGTTAACGTTCTATGAATCTGAGTTTCATCTTAGATCTGGGTGCTCCTTTCTCATTTTCCCAGAACTATTTTCTATTAGATTCAGTTGAGCCAGCCATTCTTTCTAACTTTTTCAGCTTCAAGGAAAAAATCAACTAGTTTTGTCATTTAAGAATTCTGGCCTTTCACTGGAACCTTTGCCTGTATATGGGCCCAAAGTATATTATTTCAACCATGCGGTATAAATGCAGAGCTATCATATATTAATATAAGAGCAGAAACAGGACATACGGGTTTGGGTGCATAATTTAGGATACTTGTATTATCATTAAAAAAGAAATTGCATGACCTTGAACATGTTGCTCAAGGAATGAGTTCAGACACTTGAACTGAACTTCAGTTCAAAAATCATCACATAAAAAATTACGGGTAAATTATGTGGTAAGGAAAAATGGGAAATGGTACAAGTATTAAATTTCAAATTAATGCAATGAAATTTATCACTATGAATAAAGGAAAGGTTTTCTGTGCAGATCAGGGGAGGATATAGTCCTACATGATCATCACACATCAGAAAACATGGAATGCATGTTTTGCAGGCCATGGTAATAGATGGTGGGAGAGAGAGAGAAGATGGGACAGTCCTCTTGGCTCTTCCAGCCAGGCCTTCCATTGCTGGGGCCAGTGGAACTACCTGTATCGCTATTTAAACAAAATTAACTAACCCCAGAGCACTTAGCATCTAAAACTCTTTGCAAACAATTAATGAATATCCACATTTCCCTTTTTGCGAGGGAACTTAATTATCAAAAATATTTATAAAATTAGGTGAAAAAACAGATAGAAGTACAGGCCTTAGTGTTGAATTAGACCCTAAATATTTTCCCACAGCTGTAGTAATGCCCATATTACGTTTTTGCATTTGATCTTCTTTACTCTAGTGCATGTCCGAAATAGCCCACACAAGTCAGAGGAGTTACACAGCTGTACAACTGGTAAATGTCATTAGCCTGAGAATCACACTCTGGACATTACAGACTCTTTTGCAAGTGTGTAGGTTTAACTAAGGGTACACTGGAATGATATTTCATAGTTAAGTTTCAGTGCCTTTGATTTTGATCTCACTGAAAAGTTGTCTATCAAGTTTGCCTTGCAGGGCCTTTTTCATATGTTTCATAACCTATTAGACCAGAATGTAAATCAACTTTATTTGAGTTTCACTGAAAATATTTAAATCTGTTGGAATTCTTTGATTTTTTTTTTTAAGTTTCTCCTTATACCACATCCTTATGAAAAACAGACAGAAAACCCTAGTCCATATGTAATATGTACCATTTCTGATAAATACAGATTGACAATACACAATATAGGCACATACTGTATTTTCTTGCTTGGCTTTTTAAAACCCCCTTAATTATTTACAAGAAGATAAATCATTTAACATATTAAATTTTAATAATCTGCAGAAATCAGCACTTAGTATTCTATGCCAAACTTTTAAACTCTGCATAGATTCTGAATTTCCTCTAAACAGATTTCAATTGGGCTTCTTGCTCTTTTTTGCTGGGGAATAATTGCAAGTATAAAAGACCCATTTAAATCACTATCCCCTTCTCCAAAGAGGGGCAAGTTTACATACCCAGCAGCCTTTGAATTCTTTATATGCCTTCAGAAGTTTTCAGATATTTGTTTTAATAATTGTTAAGAATTTATTATGATGCATTAGTTGTGTGCTCTCTAAGTTATTAAATAGTGAGTTACACAGAATCACAGAATCAATCAGGTTGGAAGAGACCTCTGGGATCATCGAGTCCAACCGTTGCCCTGACACCACCCTGTCAACTAGACCATGGCACTAAGTGCCATGTCCAGTCTTTTCTTAAACACATCCAGAGATGGTGACTTCACCACCTCCCTGGGCAGCCCGTTCCAATGTCTAACGACCGTTTCTGAGAAGAAATGCTTCCTAATGTCCAACCTGAACCTCCCCTGGCGAAGCTGAGGCTATGTCCTCTTGTCCTATCGCTAGTTGCCTGGGAGAAGAGGCTGACTCCCACTCAGCTACAGCCTCCCTTCAGGTAGTTGTAGACTGCAATAAGGTCACCTCTGAGCCTCCTCTTCTCCAGGCTAAACAATCCCAGCTCCCTCAGCTGTTCCTCATAGGTCAGACCCTCCAGACCCTTCACCAGCTTGGTCGCCCTCCTCTGGACTCGCTTCAACACCTCAACATCTTTCTTGAAGTGCAGGGCCCAGAACTGGACACAGTATTCAAGGTGCGGCCTCACCAGTGCTGAGTACAGAGGGATGATCACTTCCCTAGACCGGCTGGCTACGCTATTCTTAATAGAGGGCAGGATGCCATTGGCCTTCTTGGCCACCTGGGCACACTGCTGGCTTATGTTTAGCCGGCTGTTGATCAGCACCCCCAGGTCTCTTTCTGCCGGGCCGCTTTCTAACCACTCTTCCCCCAGCCTGTAGTGCTGCATGGGGTTGTTGTGGCCGAAGTGCAAGACCCGACACTTGTTCTTGTGGAACCTCATGCCGTTGGTCTCGGGCCATCTATCTAACCTGTCCAGATCCCTCTGTAGGGCCTTCCTACCCTCCAGCAGATCGACACTCCCACCCAGCTTGGTGTCATCTGCAAATTTGCTGAGGGTGCACTCAATCCCTATGTCTAGATCATCTATAAAGATATTGAACAGCACCGGCCCCAGAACTGAGCCCTGGGGAACACCGCTAGTGACCGGCCGCCAGTTGGACTTTGCCCCCTTCACCATGAGAATTCAACATATGAATCTTTCATGTTATTGTTGTTAATGGTATATTTAGGAATGAAACAATAACTAAAATATTCCTTTAAAGATTTTTCTAAAAGAAAGCAGTATGTATATCTATCAAGATTCATATTTAATCTATGGGGAAATGATTGAACACAAAGTTTTAATATAGCATATGCTGAACTTGAATTAAAAAGATTTTGCTTATGTAGAGTTCAAATTACCTTTGACATATTTTTGCAGGTTAGTTACAAATTCTCAACTAAACGTAGAGCTCCTCTTTATCGTAGAGCGTAACATCAGATTTTAATCATATTTTGTGCCCACAGGGTTTTAGGTTTCCAACAGGCCACCTGTCTCAGGCATTAAAAAATTCACAGGACAGATGGGAAGGTGAAAGTAGTTGTCCTTGGATAAAGAAATTCTTACACTGCAGGAACAGTCACAGTCAAGGCTGGCCAATATATCACACATATACCCCTTTCTTCTAGCATTGCTGTATCATGATTGCAAATTTCCCTTTAGTAGTATAAATATAGAATTCATCACTTATCCATTTTCAATAGCACGATTTGCAAAACCTGTCTCTTTTCCACGTGATCTATGAATCACTGAGGGATAACATGACATGCAGAGTACTTCAGCAAATACAGTGTGTCTTGTACATGTGCTAGAGCACCTAGAATTCCTATGTTGTTTATTAATGACACGAGCGTACGACTATTCATTTGTGCAGACTTCTGGCACTGGTTTGATAGGTGTGATATATTTTAATATGACAAATGTACCAACCTAAAGAAAAGTGGTTATTGGAAAGTGTAAAATGGTGATGCTCTCTCCCATGTATTGTCAGCATTTCCCACAGAGATAATAGTTTTTGAACATCACTGGCCAGTACGATGTTGTGAAACAACTCTCGGTATTGTATAGCAAACACTCGGCAATGTTTTAAAATACAAGGGGCAAATTCTGACCGCAGGTACATGTATCCAATTTTCACTGACCCAGGTATTTAAGAGCCAACAAATCAATTGGAATGATCAATTTGCTATATTTGTGATGAATGAGAGAGCAGGCCAAACAGCAGACCCTCCTGTGTTTGGCTCCCGGGAAGATCTCCTTCTACTTTGGGCTCTTCCTACTCTTCTGTGACACTAAAAAAGAAAAAACGTTAATGGCAGTATATACTGTTCAACAGCTGTTAAGTGTGCACAGGTTCAATAATAAGCATTAAGCTTGTGAGGTTTCACCTGACCTACATGACGGAGGGGTGCTACCATGTGGCCTGGAGAAAGGTCTGTGCAAGTGCCCTGAAACTGGTGTCTAGCCTGTGGCACTGGGAAAGCTGGATTTCTGTGCCTAGTAATTAATTTTTCTAGATACATGTTTTAAAAGTCCAAGAAAATCCAAATGCAGAAAAAGAAAAATCTTGTAATAGCTTTTGGAGGTTGCAAGTTCATACTGTAGATTGTTTTTTCAGTGTATCTTTTGTTGTATACCAGCTACTAATTTAGTCATTGACTAGGGTGGAATCAGTCCCCCTGCCTGCTTTCCAAGTGTATGCCCTGATCATTAGGTAGGGAGGCTGTGCGTGTCCACACATTCTTTCTCTCTGCCCCAATTAATGCTGATTCTTGCGTACAGAGTGCAGGAGGGATTAAGAGTGCCCACCCGCTCTGAAAGGGGTGATGCTGATGGTTAGTGCGGGCCCTTAGGGTTTGATCCCTCAGGCAGGAAAGGGAATTGAACCTGCTATCTCTATTTTTCGTGACTGTTCTAACCAATAAGCTGCTGTGTGAATAGAAGCACATCTTCTCTTCTAGCTTCTGGGTTTGAATAAAGTCATAACTGCAGTGGTATTTTGTGCAAAACAGCCACAGAGATGTGATTTAGGCAGGATCCGAGAACAAATCAGATCAGGGCATGTTACTGGAGATAGGTGTCAGGTAGCTGCATAATGATTGTGCTCTTACCTTGCTTGAGTAAGAGCGAAGATGTTTTGGGTATGAGCAGAAGCAGAATTGTAGAGGCCTGGGGAGCCTGTGGGAACTGAACAGTCTCTGCTGTTTAGAAGCTCTCAAGATGTACCTGAAGCTGTAGGAATGCAATTCTGATCCTAGGTGCCTTCCGAGTTTCCAGCTTTTTATGCCTCAATCCTGTGGCACATATTTGTTAATTAATGCTTGCAAAGAGTTTTATATGGAAAGACCTCTGGTTATTTTGTTTAAACAGATATATAGGTAGTTCCACTTGCCCCAGTAATGATGTATCTTGGTCTAGGTCTTCTCTGTAGAGCTATGGGTCCTCTTTAAAGTGCTTTAATCTCTAAATGTATCTAAGAAATAGGATTGGAATGGACTTGAGTTTGGCAAAAAAACAAAAACAACAAAAAGAGTATGTACTTCTGAGCACAGATCTTTGCTATCATATGGGATCATAATCTTTTTACAAACTTGCTTGGCTCCCTCTTCAGATCATGGAGAATGCTTGACTCTCTCTCTACTGATGTCTGTCCCAAGTTGTTACTCTTTTGGTAGGTAAGAGACCAGTGTAAGAATGAACCCAACGGAGGAAGATGGCAAAGTGCTGGTCCTCTTAACAAATGTGAGAGAGTTTCCTTTATAGTCACTGGAATGTCAGTGTGTTTGTGGGATGCATCTGGGTCACCAACAAGCTTGACTTGTTCATTCTTTGCCTACTGATTTCCCTGAAAGTTTTTTCTCGGAAGCTTGGATGCATTGAATCTTCTGTGAGCAGGGCTCACTGAGAGTTATCCTATGCCTGACAAATAATTTCAGCTCTATGGACTATAATAAATTTGTTTGTTCTTGTATTGTTATGCATATTTGCATGAAACGTAATGTTTTATTTCTCTTTCTTTCTTTCTTTCTTTCTCTCTTTCTCCCCGCCCCCCCCCGCCCCAAATAAATACACTTGTTTAGAAATAAGGATGTGGAAAGACAAGCATGCCTAATATTGAAGGACAGTATGCTTGTGTCTAATACATTAGAGCAATTGTTCAAGAATAATTCATCTTACATGAAGATTACCCCTGTAAGGCTGCCAAGGTCACAGGGACTTTAGATTATTGGCTGCATAAATGCTGCTTGTGTGTTTTAAAGGGGTAGCCTTAACGTTTCATTACAGTTCTTTGAAACAATTAATTTTATTTATTTACATATTTATTAAGTTTTGTATTCCCTATTAAAACATTGATACTTTTTTCTTTCCTTTTTTTTTTTTTTCTCCTTGTCTGTTTGTTAATCATATCATCGTGCTGGAATTATTTCTGGACTACTTTGGTTTCGCTCTAGAGCAGCAGCTCCCAAATGTGAGGTGCTGAGCCCAGAGGTGGGTTGTGAATGAAACCCTTGGAACTGCTGCTTTACAGTGTACAGATGTACCACGAGATACCTATCAAACAACCTAGTACAGAAAACACGAGGAGTGAGGGAGGATGTGAGCCTACCACAACTGCAGGAACACTCCTTTAATTCAGCGTTCTTAAAAGAAGCCACTTTTATACATTTAAAGTAAAGGAGCCATAAGTAAGTCTTAAGATTCAGGCGTTTCAGAGACATGACAAAAGTTTAAACCAGAAATATGAAATGTTTTGGCTAATTGTGCCCTGCACCTCTTTTAGCAAAGGTAGCTTCCGTAAAGATAAAGGGCAAGACCTTTGTTTTCCGTAACTCTAGGAAACTCTTTTTAGATTACTAGAGCTAAGGTGCTTTACACCAGCTGAGAACTGGCCTATAAACCCTTTAAATATATTCCCACTTTCTTCCTTTCAAGATGTTTCTTCTCCCTGGAATGCCTCGTATCTGTTTTTGTAACGAGCTTTGGGTCTAACAAGAAAATGAAATGAATTTGCTTTGTTTTAGAAGACAAATCTGCTGTGGACTGCCTGTGACCCACTGGTCTCATTGGTTTATCTGACTAGTTTTACACTGCTTGATCATATTAAAAGAGGCTTTGCAAACTAATTTAATATTTTACACTGGTACTTATATGGATAATAAAGCTGTAGTTTTAACAGGGATTTATGTGATTGTGAACTGGGAGTGAGATGGTGTGCAGCATCATATTTAAGAGGGAGTATTTCTGCACAAGGCTGTCAGCTAGAATGTTAGCCTGCAGCTGGAAGATGTTTTGGAAACCCTTGCCAGCATTAAAGAAAAAACGTTGAATGTGAATCCCTGCATTATAACTACTGTGGGTAAATCCTGTGATTGTGTTATCAGTGTAATCCCATCAGTGAAGAGTTAGCACATTATATTTGTGAATGAATTAATGAATTGATGCCAATTTTCTAGAGGTTTGCTACCTGTGTGGTCAAAATCTTGATGTGTTCATTCTTTACAAAATTGAAATGGAGAATGAGCATTTGATGAACTCCTGACATAGTTACATGATTGCATAGGCTGCTTGCATTATCTTGTACAGGGAAGGAGAGCACTGAGTTCCTAACATCATCATGAAAAAGAACACAGACCTCTGAGATAGTTACTGTTGACAAAGAAAGAGACTGGCCCCATGACACCAGCATGAAATCATGAAAGCATCTCAATTCATGAACAACTTGCACTTAAAAAAATCATGTAGAATTAGTTTGGTTAGAAAACCTCTGCACTGTTCATTTATTATTTAATCTTATTTTACTTTGTACAGACAAGCTATCTGGCCTTGTGTGAGGCTTCACACAGCCAATTACTTCAAGGTGTTTAGTTCATTTATTATTTAAAGCATAAATCTTGTACTGGTTGTCCATTGACGACCCTGTGAGGAGTCTATAGTAAATGCCTTTCATCATTGCTGACTGTCTTATACACATGGACCTACCTGCTGAGCTAAATAGGTCAGGAGAACTGATGAATTTGTAAGATATTGGATTTAATAGCCTTTTTTATATGCTTAAGTGATAGAAGTTAGTACATATAGTTGAAGCCCAGTGTTAGGATTTAAAAAGAAATGAAATTTTATATAGTGTCATGAATTGTATTTGGTTCTGCTAATTGAAAACAGTTCACACTCTGGTTTGCATGCTTTGGACCTTAAAATGTATTTGTAAAGCAATCGCTTGTGTGTTTGAATAAATAAAATGTTGCCATAGGAAGCTACCTAATGCATTTAAGAGAATATTCATAGAAATTCCTTTTTTAAAATGTAGATTCTGTGGTTCTTTTGTCCTCCTCCTCCTTCTTCAAATCATTTCTCTTAGGCTGATTTTTAAGTCTAGTGCAGTGATACCAGCAAGATGCTCTCTGAATGGCTTGGAAAGAGACTTGCTCAAGTAACGCGCCGATTGCATCTGATGGGTTTATGTGCCATTAACAGTGTCTGTCCCGCTCTGAATGTGCCAGGTATTTAACTGGGGACTGGTACTAATTTCAGAGCTAATACTAAGCCGTTCCACATCAATGCTTACAGCAGGTGGTTTGAATTGACAGTGTAAAGGGAGGAAAAAAAAGTGAGAGAAAATTACCATTGTACTATAGAATTTCTCTGATTGAATTGACTGATTATACTGTCAAAAGAGCATTGGGAAACTGGCAGTGCTTATGAGGAGGAAGGAAATGACAGGATTCTTTTAGAAAGAGGTTTTCTGACTTTGAGCAGTCGAATATTTCAAAATGATGATAAGATTTGGTCTTAAAGGTTTTAATCTAGCACTTAAGAAGTCTGTGTGTTCTCCAGTTTATCACTTTTAAAGCTAGTATCCTATGTAAACTGATCCTGCAGTTTTCTTACTCTTTACTGTCTCCTTTCAATACTCATCAGGTGATTCAGCATCAATCAATGTATGTGATTCAACATAGTGAATCCTACCATTCCATACTACCTTTGTTTTTGAGTTTAAAAACCAAAACAAAATCCAACCAACCAAAAACCCAAAACCCCAGCCCAGCCTACCACCTTTCAAAATCAACAGCACTGTTGTATTTGAAAAACAAGTTGTGTAAGATACCTGGAGAATGTATATAAAGAAGATGTACTCAGTGGCATATAGTATTGCAAAGTTATAAAATATATAAATAAACAATGTCTTAAGTGAATCTTCTTAACTGCATTAATGCCTAATTCCACTCGCAATTGAATTATTCTTTTAACACTTGATTTCAATGGAACAAGACCAGACACAAATCAGACAAATTGTCTGAATGTTTTTTTTTTCTAGTAATGTAAATTAAATTGTTCAATAATGCCCAATTATCCTGTTAATTTTAAGTTATTAACTATGCCTTGTGATAGCACTGGGATTTTTTTCTTTAGGTTCATGTCTGATGGGACAAATTTTTTCTTGATTGTGTAGTCCTACTGATTTCACCTGGCAGAATTTGGGACTTATCATCTGCTCCACTAAGGGTTTGTGCACCTCTTTGGTGATAGCACCAGTGACCAGGGGAATTTTCTCACTACGTAGGCTCCAAAATTGGATGATAACAAAAGCAGCTTTAAAAAGGCCTCCAACCTGTCCTTGCATGGGTGGCATAGAATTTCATGAATGTAAATAAAGTAAATATTGCCCAATTCTTTCTGGCATTACAAAACAGAGTTGACATAAGACTTCTAGTTTGTCTAAAAAGCAAGTTGGATCATGAAGAGTAAGAACTAAATAGAAACAGAAGTTGATTTCTCTATCAGATAGATCTTATAAATCAATCCAGAGACTTATTAGTCTTTTGATTTTGGAAATCATGACAGTTAAACTTGTTAGGGAAATTGTGTTCAACCTGAGAAGAGAGGGCATAGTATACGTTGCCAGAATAGATACTCTCTCATTTCATGTGCAAACATGAGTGTGTTTTCCTTCATGAGCTTTATGATTTATATTATTGTGATACCATTGAAAGACAGTCTACAATGGAAGCTGGGGGGTGGGGGAGAGAGTGGAGAGCAGTCTCCTAATCTTCAGTCATAGGACAGAATGTTATGTGTAATCTAACACATATATAATGATGCAGTATAAATAAATATCATTACATTGCTATGTAATGTATAAATATGCTAGTAGGAAGCTTAATCAGGCAAGGAAAGGAAAAACTGTCCATTTGAAAGTCTTAGAATATGTGTGTTTTTGATGCATTGTTTATAATGTCGAAGGCTATGGCTACATTATAGTTACTCCAAAACGCCGTGGCAAAGCAGCAGGAAACTACATGCCATAGGATTTCTATGGTGACCATAGAGCGTTTGTTCCATTGCTTCCAGAGCAACCAGTTGTACCGTATAGTAGCTTTAGGGCTAATACATGGAGCTGTGCAGCTCTAGTTGCCTTTGAACTGTAGCACTGAAAGCAAGTGCAACATAAATACAATAGGCAATATATTTTTATAATCTGCAGACTTTATCAGACCATTTATAGTTTGGCAAACATAGCAGTAGAATCTTGAAAAAATGCAATATCTTTAAATTGTTTCTTATGTCAATCAAATTGTACAATTGTTTCTTCTCTTTGCATTTGAAAGAAACCCAATCCTTGCTTCTTTGGACTTTTACTAGTTGTAAATGTTGATATTACAAGGGAAAAAGTATTTTATTTAGACCACATTTATCTAGGAGACATGTTTGCTTTAAGTTGGTGTTCAGGCTCTTTACCAATTTGAAAGGGAAAAATAGTGTGAAAGAATGATTAGCCTTGCTGCTGGATTCATAAATTTAACTTCCCTTTGTGTATGGAATGAAGAGAGATATCTTACTGTTTCATAGCTGACAGCATGAATGGTGTAGATTGTCATATTTATAATGTGAGGGGGAAAAAGTTAATACCACGTAGCATATAAAACAAAAATAAAATGTCCAGTGCATTGTATAAAAGGAAAAGAGGTTAAATTGATTGCTCTGAACATATTGCTAGGTAGAGATTAAGGATCAATTCTTCTGTTACTGACTGTCACTCTCCTTACTTAGGATTAGTTTTTGGCATAACTTAAATTGCAGATCTCAATAAGTTTCATTTGGCCGTCAATTTAATTTGATGCAAACTGATGAAAATTAGTTCCAGTTCTACAAAAGGAAAATCAGTAGCGTGTATTAAGCTTTGTTGAAAAATTTACTCATGACCTCATTCTTTTCCTTAAGAACTTCTTATGTGTCATTATGCATCTACCATGCACATTTGTTTCCTATTCCTGCTCTCCCTCTTTAAATTTAAACTTCATTTCTGCATGTGTCGTGGTTTCTTATTCCAGCTCACGGTGTCACAAGTAAGAGCTCTCTAGCAGGGAACGGTGAATGGCACGTATCCAGCAGCAGTAGGGCGTAACGGTTGTGGAGTGAAAAGTAAAAATTTCTCATACAAGAGAAAAATAATTGCAAATAAATAGAAACTTTTCAACTTGGATAGTGTGCATGGTGCAGCTCTATGTGGTGGATGTGCAAAGTAGGTGAAAAATAGAAAGTAAGAGGGATTTTCTCCATTTTTCTGAAGACAGAAATGGAAACATGACCCATGGACAATGCTTCACACATGTTGAAACCATTCTTTAAATCTGCTGCATCTCAAATTTTATTCTGAAAGCGTGTTTGCCAGTTGCAAAATGATAAAAAGCTCTGCTGAGTTTTTTTGACTTATCTCTAAAAATCACTTGAAAACTATGCTCGTAGCACATTGGAAATGACATACAGAACATAGTTTACTTTGGAAAGGTTGGAAACTTTGTTTTTCAGTATTTTGGGAGTTTTGTAGCCCTCTGGTGGAATGTAAGGAGAATCTACAAGTAAAATATTTGATAATCAGTTATTATTCAATCATGTTTTACCAGATATCTGAGTAATATATTCTTTCCCTAGTTGTTGTTACAGGAGTGGTGGAATCAGCCATAAAGCCTGACTTACCAAGCATTGCTTGAAAAATCTAGATTGTCTTTTTTGTTAGTTTCGTATCTTGCAACAGCACAGGGTACAAGAGTTAAAAAGTCTTAAATAACTTGACTGGTTGAGGAGAGACTACTTGATGAGAATGGTAACAAGAAGTTTCCACGTCCATTTTCCCCTGGAAATGTTCAGCCTTCCTGATCAGAGATGTTCAGTCTGTGTCCCTGAAAAGATGGCTCTATTAAGAACAACTGTTCTGTTTGGTCAGGAATTGATTCTTCATTCTGACAAATTTTTAAAATTATTTTTCCTGCAGAGAGAGTGAGTGAAATACAAAATTTTTTCCAGGGTGCTGCTCTTGTAACAAGAGAGGAATAAATAGTGACTTAGTAGTAGTGTAGAGTCATGCAGTCTTAATAAGAGAGAGTGGAAGCCAGTTTCCTTGTAGCTAGTACAGCAGAGGTGAAGGAAGAAGAGCACAGCAACAGCAGGCTTTTTTGGAGTGGAGACAGCAGGACAGCAATAGCGGAGGTCCTACAAGAAGTGGTAGGGCACTAACAACTTACTTTTCAGGTGGTATAGCCTCATTGCAATTGATTTTTAGAGAAGACACTGTGGCATGACCCCTATTGATGTACATGGAAGGAGTCATGTCAAAGTGAATAGAAAGGCAAAGGAAAATAAAATCATGGTAGGGAAGAATAAAAATTTGGAGGTTTGAGAGTGGGGAGATCTGCTGAATACCTGTGTGAGGATGAAAGGAAGACAAGGTAGTCAATTCCAGTGGCAAGAAGCAAGTGATTCCTCTGAGGCTGGTCCCTGAACTCTGATTTTACAGGAGCTGCGTTTTGAAAGAAGGGAAACATAGGCACTTTTGGGGGAGTGGGAGTTCTGAAAGTGGGACTTGAAAAATACTCTATTCTTGCTGCATGGCCCAGCTCATAGAAGAAAAAAACCCAAATAGCTGGCGAATCTGAAACTTCTAAGAACTGGCAGTAGGAATTGCTCACAGGATCTCAGATTCTACAGAATGGAAGTTGGCAGTGGCCAGGAAAAGAAAGAAATGGTAATTTTAAGTAGTCCAGTTCTCCTTGTGGACCTGGCAAATTTTAATAATTTTAGTCCTTAGCTGGAAAAAAAATCATGAAGGGTCTACAGACATATAGGATGTTTAGTGATGTTCCTGGTCTCTTAAATAAATTAGTTATCTTTGTTTAGACAGTAGAAGCAAATTCAGTGCTGTGGCAGGAACAGAGGCAAACTATAACTTCAAACTGTGAAGATGGTAGACCAGCACAACGGGGTAAGGTTTTCCATGTTCTTCATTCCTCTACTACCAACTCAGTTTCTGCAAGAGTCCAACATGTTCCTTGCAGAATGTGTCTACTCAAAAGAGTTTCAGAGCAGCATGAAGATCTTGAAATAGTTGTCAGGATTTCTTGTGTGAACATTAGCTGTGTGGCACAGTAATCCTGTATAACTCCAATCCCAGTCTAGTTAAGACAGAACAATCAGAAGTGAGAGGTCAATGAAGTTGCAAATAAAACACAACGGTTTAAATTGAAGCTTGTCCTGATGCTGCCAAGTGGGAAGAACACTTCTAGGTTAATGCGCTTTTGGAAATGCTCCATTCTGGTATTTGAAGTAACGTGCAAAATGTATACTCATTGAATGACCAGGTGCTACATATGTTGCTGAGATGCCCTTGCTATATTTGTTTGCTTGTTTGAAATACACAGAGCTGAGTTGCTCAAAAGAATACTAGTTTGTCTCTTGCCTCCCCAGCACTCTCCACCTCCCACAGGACATTCTTTTGGCTTTATTCATTTCTGCTCAAAACAAGTTCTAAGATCTGCTGGCAGAACTTCGTATCTTAAAACCATGAACACATTTCTTTCTCTTTTGCAGAATTTCAAGACTAAATCCATTGCTAGTCTTTTCAGAAAGGAATTTAATTGCTCCCAAGCCAGGATGCTTTATGCCAGGTTTCAGCCTGTAGCCACTTCTTACTGCCAAGTTCTGAACCCCTGAAAATAAGGGCTTGTAGAACTGCTGACACAACCTTAACTATAATAATGCGAATGACACCACCGTAACACTAATGATAAATGGCATACATTTTAAAGCATTTAAAATGATCATAGCCTTAAAGTCAAACACATCTGGGAAATATTAATGGTATATGAACTGCCCTGTGTGGATCTGAATTATGAACAGCACAGAGATGGAAAGAGATAAATTGCATAATAAATCACTTTACTTATTGTATTGTTTACTTTAAAAAAATCATATATACTTTCTGTTTATGCAGCATGTCAGCTGTTTGAAAAAAGATGAATAGTTCTAAATTCATATTTATTCCAAAGAATGAATATTTAGCACTCTGTGGTGTCACACTGACTTCAGAGAAATAATTACAGTATATGGTTTTACCAACAATGATGCTCAGAGGCCATTGAGTTTGTATAAATTTAGTATGGTTTTATCCTCTGATCAGTTTGTTCTTTTTCATTTAATGAATTTATAGAAGTCAGGTGTTGTTCAGCCCTCCTTTCTAATTTGGCAGAAATAGCATACACAGCATTGTCTCTGATGGGGCTAAATGAATAACTGAAGGGATAATATGGGGATAACTGAAGAAAGTGTTTCAGAGTGTTTCATCATTTGCTGTATTATAACACCCTAATTCTAGAACTATTACACATGTTTTGAGATTTTATTTTTTCCAAATGCCACTTTGCAAAACTGATTAAGCACAAGGGGATCAGGGAACTTTCCCAATCTATCTTATCTATAAGAATGTTGCTTCTGTGCAAATAAGTCAGATGGACTTATTTTAAAATGCTTCACTGGGTACTGAAATAATAATTTCTTGGCAAAATTCAGAGGTGCACCTGAGGCAGGAGGATTTTTTCAAGGGGCTGTCTATGGGCCAAAAGCTTCACAGTCAACTTAAACCCATCATGATAAAGTCACAAACATCTCATTCATCCTGTTCACGCGTGAATCAGATTGTGGTCCACTAATTCTTATCCTTATCCTTTTTTTTATTTTCTCTTCTCTCCTCCAGTGTCCTTATTAAAGAATACTGGTCTTTCCCCATGATTGTTGGCTCTGTCTAGGCCTTCAGGAGGGCTCTCATCTCTTTGCTTCAGGTGTGGAGGAGCCCAGCACAGAAGCTTTCCTTAGCTAGGACAGATTTAAAGGTGACATGCAACCTGAAATCTCAAGCATTGTTTTTTGACAGCTAGTGCAATTGCATAGATGGAGGAGTAATGCTGTAAAAGCAGCGAACATTGAGCATGGAACAGTATTTTAATATGTTCAACACAATAACTGCCTTTTCCTTCTTGAAAGCATGAATTTTACTTTTTGTTTGCTTTTGACATTTTCTACTTCTGATGTCGTTTGTCCTTTTGTCTGCAGCCCAGGTGCTTTTTGTTCTTTGGATTCTTCAGATGCTTCTCTCAGAACTAATGCTTTTTCCTCTGGTCTTTCCTGTCCTATTTTTGTTTTCACTTGATTGGCAACATTGAGCTCTTCCCTCACTGACAATTTGGTTCTGGAAATTTTGTTTCCAGCATATAATTTATTAAATCTGTTATATAGATGAGCTAGGCAGGCTCCTCCCCTTTGTTTTCTGCTGTCTTTGGAAAATGCTTCATTTCTTATGGATGATTATATTCTTGGTCACCATTTTTCATATAGTCTTAGAACAATAACGGAATGTAAGAAATGTAAGAAGAATTAAAGCTAATAAATATCGTAAGGCTATGAGTTTAAAACATGATATTCTCAAATAGTAATTTTTTTCTTTTTTTCCTACCTTTTTTTGTTTAAGGGTACTTTCTTAAAAAAAAGTCATAAAATATAGAGCGTGATTTTCTGCTTTTCTGCATTTACTGTACTGTAAAGTAAGAGGAAAAATATTTTCCTTTTGCAAGGGTATAATCAGGAGGTAATATTTTGCTTCTCGAATGAAATTTAACTAGAGGAAGCTTTTGCTTCAGTACAGAAAAGGCACAAATGAATGTTCCCCAGAAAGATGCTAACAAAACGATCCCTCTGTTCCCAAATTACTTAAGTTATATTAAAACTCATAAATCTTAGACTTTCAATTTATATTATTCTGAATATAAATAGTAATCTTTGTTGCTTCTTTACAGTTTATCACACAACAAATTAAAGAAGGGAAGTAAGCATTCAGAGTCTTCAGAAAAGTAAAAATATTATGTAGAAAGCAAAGTATTTTGAAAGGTGTTAATATTTAAGAGAGTATTTTTTTTTATTATAAATTAGACGGTAATACCTAAAGGCCAGGTTCTATGAAATGCAATTTAGCATAAATAACAAAATATCCTTATTTAATCCCACATTGTGATTTAAAAGAACCAAATCTTTAATATCCAAGTTTTCAAATAAAGGTAGGAAGATCAACAGTTCTGAAAGAGATGGAATGTCTCCCAAGATATTCGTTATGAGAAATGGGAGAGAAATTTTTTTGGTGTTGCTAGCAGTTATATATAATCTGAAGGTTATTTTAAATTTTATCTTTTGAAACATTTGTGGTTTAGATTTTATGTATATTGCCAAATCTTATTGCAATCAGTTTGAGAGATTAATTTGGAGATTGTTCATAGCATTCTAAGTTCTTGGGTTTCTCTTCCCTTTATGGGAATTTTCACCTGATTATTCTTTCCTTAATCTCTTTCAAAAGTCCTTGCCAACGTAAGAGTTTGAGTTTCTCGAAGAGACCTCCAAACATGTTCACGCCTTGAATTATGCTTGTTGTAATACTTAACGGTGCTGAAACACTGAGCTGGTACTACAGGTTCTCTATCATTTCCTCTAAATGCGATACAGATTGTACACTGCCGACGTGTCTGAAATGTACTGTTCCTGCACAGGATCCTAATAAGTCTCTGAGTACCTTTATTAATTAAGAGATATATTTCAAAGCCAGAAGAACTTTGACATGATTCACAATATCCCTTAAGATGGTGTCTTCTATTTTATTAAACGGTTCACTGTATTTTTGTATAAAATGGAAGTTAATATGGGCTGTGGTCCAGAAAAGCACTTTAGACATGTACATAATGTTTAAACATAAATAGTTTCATTGACCTTAGTGACACTGCTCATTAGCTTATAATTATTTATATATTTATTTCTGTATTTAAACATCCTATGGAATCAAGCCCACATGCAATGCATCCGCTGAAGGGAGCCAGAATGGAGGGTAGAGACCTGCAAATTAAATTTCTGTTTTGTTGCAGCATAACTGCTACTTGTAGCCCAATATTATTTTTGACATTTATTATAGTGAATGGAAAGGAACTACTGCTTGGTACTTACCAATGTATTAGAAAGGACTCAATTCTGGTTTTTATTTAAAAAACATGAATATAGAACTAATCTGTACAGTGGTACATGACTCAGAGCTTTTAATTTTTGGAACCCTTAAAACCCTTCAGGAGAACAACTTTTTTTTTTTTTTAAGTAAACATAAGAAAAAAGCATTTTGATTAGTCGTGTCCTAAAGTTTGCAGTTTCACAAGCTGTAGCATTCTAAAGATTAGGCCATCAGTATTATTTTGAGCTGAATTTGCAGAGCCCCTGATGATTGTTTTCCAAAACTGTGGGTGTGCGGGTTTTTTTGGGGGGGATAGGAGGAGAGACTGGAGGGGAATGTGTTTAATCTCATCCTCTAGCTATGAAATTAATATTAGAGAGAAATCAGTTTAAAAGTGAGCAGTATGTTGCCTGAATTCTGTGAAGTCTCTTGTAAAAAGGTTCTTCTAAAAAGCTGTGTGTATGTTTCTGGCACCTCTGTGTATGTATTGTTTGCTTCATGTTTTTTGTATATGCATCTGATAGAGATGATGTCCCCTAAACCCCATTGTGGACTTTATTCAAAGACGACAGAAATAAGTGACTGTTGACTGTAGTCTGAATTCTTGGCATAAATCAGTCAAGCACTGATTGATATAAACACATTTTGGCACCTAAAGATTCTATAATCTGAGCACCTGGGAGTGACAGAAATGGCTGTGGGCAGGTGGTGTCACCGTTCCAAGTTTTACTTGCTCCATTTGAGTTGCTTTGTAATACACTTACGTGTACTATGTGCATAGTCGTTTTTCAAATGACATGCAGCAAGCAAGCATCCAAAGTGATCGCTAAGGCTCCTCTTCAAAACTAAATAATCCAGTGTGGTTTTTTTTCTGTCTAAATTAAAAGCAAAGAAACCTGTTACCTGTGTGTATGCTGTGTATGCGTAGGGAAGTACGTATGTGAGTATGTGTACGTGTGTGCGAATACACAGGCGCACACACACTTATTTTGCCAGTAAACTGTTGCCTAAAGAAAAAAATATTTCCTAGCCACTTGTCACAGGCTATTTCTACTCTGCCATTACAGGTGCGACTGTGGCCTCCGCAGGCGTACCTAGTCTAGCTTCAACCAAAAGCAGTCAAGCTGTAGCAGCATGGATTTCAGTGCATGCTAAGTGCCCAAATATGCAAATAGCCTGCTGGCTGCCTCTCTGCGGCACGCTCTGGGACCGGCAATACGCAGCTTTACCATCATTCATATACCACAGCTAGCTTTGGGCCGCCTGCACTCACACATTCGCACCTCTGCTTGCTGCGGAGACAAAGCCCTGGTGGGTTATTTGGAAGGCAGTGTCTCATTACAATTTTCTGTAAATGTGAAAACGGTCTTTTTCTGACGCTTTTCTAAAGGGAAGAAACCACATAAGACCTGCTTAATGCAGTCTCTGTGCAGCCTCTAATGTTGGGTAAAGCACAGGAACTGTGTGGATTAATTGAATATGGGTCAAAGAACTGTATCCAAAGAGTCTACCTGTGCTCCTGCTTCTGTCATTTCTGATGCCTGAAAAGCTGTTGCCTCCACATGTTGTTCTTCAGATGCCAGTGCGTGCTCCAGGGAGAAGGACTTACTTTGCATTTATGCATATCAAGATGAGAATAATCAATCAGTTTTTCTCCCACACAAATAAAAAGTGTTTGGAAGATTGAAGTTTCAGTTCTTTTGCAGATGAACTATTTTGTGTTAACTGTTTTCTGAGGACCCCTGCTTTAAAAAATAATAACAAAGAATCAAAGGTAGAATAAGATCCTGTATTTTTCAGTCCTATGACAATGGAAATAGGATGTGGTATAATTCAATAACATTAGATTTTCTGTTTAGTCAGAATCCATTTCACTGAAATAGTTCAGAATCAAAGACGTGCCTTCTCAGTAAAGGGGGAGAAAAACAAGCCTGATTGTGCTAGAAATGTGAATAGTAAAGGATCTGACCATGTAATTCTTTGTAGCAATAGTGAAATGTACTCTCTAGATCCAAATATTTAAACTTAAGCAGTTCTCATGCAGATTAGGTAATTGTTTGCCTAACTGCCAGCTGTGAATTCAACTCCTGGTTAACTAGCCAAAAATACGGATTTGCAGGTGAATAGAAGTACTTACACATATTAGTAACGGTGGCAACTGCTCCAAACTTGCTGAATGTTTTTTAAGAAGTCACGCTGCTAAGTATATTGCACACATTTTCTCCTACCTTTTCATATTTCATCAAGCAATAGTTTCAAATGCATGCTTTGAAGATTGTGTAAGTGAATGGCTCTAGAAACTGTTAAAACTCACTTTAAACCTTCCATTTTTCAGATAATAAAATTTTACCTAGACATAGCTTGTAATACTCTAAATTAGTGTTCGACATTGCTCTATGACCATTGCTATTAATTTTGTGACTGTTTTACTAAATCATCATTTTGTGTTTGAAGAAAAAAGGTATTACTTTGAAATGAAGTAAGAGGAACAGAGTGGTATCGGACGTTTGGCTGGACATACGTTAAGCAACCAAACATTTGCTGGTGTATTCCCTGCTGGAATAAAAATGTGGGGAATAAAAGATAATAAAATCACAGCCCTTGCTAATACCTCTATGGCAGCAAAACTGGAAAGTAAATGGAAGAGTACCAGAATAAAGATCTAGTAGTTTATTCCATTTAGGGAACAAATTTAATATATTTTTTTCTTTCTTTTTCCTTTTGCCAATGTAGGCTAAGCTACAATTACACAGGGTATGGAGGCGGGAGGCAGGGGGCAGGGGGAAAGACCCTAGTAAAGATCTAATGATATAACTGTTCTAACTGCTAAAGCACATCCACAGTTAACTTCTCATATTAGGGTTTTGGGGTTGGGGAGGGATTGGTTTGTTTTTTGTGAAGTGATGATTTGGGGACGTCTATAAAATAATTCAAAGAACATCTGTAAAATGTGATTAAAGAGCCATGTTAGAATTTAGGTTGGACTGAATATGGAAACTTTCTTTTTCTTTTAAGCATATTCTTATTTTTTCATTCAAGTAATGAGAAATTGAGCTGAAAAAAGACTGCAAGTTCTTTTGGTTTTTGTCTTACAGTCTCTAGTTTTCATGTTTTGTAAGTGGTTTTTGCCATTTTGCATTATATCCAAGTAAGTAACATTTCAGTACAATGTATTTTGAATATTCTGTATGTTTTCAGTTTTTCAAGAAATAAGCTTATACATTGTGACGCATAAAACAAAACCAAAAAAAGACACAAGAATGCAGCTGTTTATATTACTAGCTGATGGAGAATTAAATAACTTTTTTGGACCATCTGCAAAGCTTACTCATGTGGCCTCTGCTTTTTACTGTCATAAAATGTTCCTTTGGAATTAGTGGTGAATTGGAGCTCTGAAATTATCACTACTAATCACGTATTTTGAAAGAATGGAAAATATACTATTCACAGAATCACTAGCTATTGCTTGATTTTATAGTTACTGCATTCGCTTTCTATGACAGTGGTATATTCTAACATGTCTTATCTCTTGTCTTACCTCTTCTTAATTTAAAGTGCTAGTAATGAGGGAAGGGTATGCCCCTAATCCAAGGTTAGGAGGTGAGAAGCATTAATCTAAATGGGGTCACGAGGTTTTCACCTCTGCCTTCACTATGGACTTATAGCAGACAGCCCTTCACAGGGTGAGGGAAAGTCACACGAATCACAGAGCCTTTGGAAGCAGTAGCAAGGTGGAGCAGGGGTGCATATCTGGCTTTTTTGTTCTGAATGCTACTGTTCTCTAGCTGAGAAACAAATTATAGGGAGCCATGGTTAAATTTTGCATCTGTGTGGGATAGCAGTAGAAGGTCAGAAGCATCTGTCTGATTATGCAGCAGCCCAGCTGCAAAGGTCAGTTCAGTATCTCAGGACTGTGGGAGAACCAATTCATCTGTGAAACACGTAGGAGGGAGGGAAGGACATGGGGGATACCTCTGTTGGTGCTCCCCCAATTTGGTATTGTTTAGGAACTTGCTGAGGACGCATTTCATCCTATCATCCAGGTCATTAAAGATGACATTTATTGGCATTGGTGACAATATTCATCTCTGAAGGACACCAGTGGTAAATTAGTTGCTAGTTGGACTTCGTACCACTGATCACAGCCTTTTGAGTCTGTTGGTTCAGACAGTTTTTCACCCACCTTATTGTGCACTTATCCAGTCTGTTTCTCACCAATTTGACTAGAAGGACCTATTGGGAGACTATGTTGAAGATGTTTGTAAAGTCAAGGTAAACAATATCGCTGCCCTCCCTCTACTCATCTTAAACAATCATCTCATAAAAGGCAGCTGAGTTGGTCAGGCATTACTTGCCCTTCCTAATTCATGCTTCCTATTCCCAGTCACCTCTAGTCTTTGATGTGCTTGGAAGTGACTTTGGGAAGGATTTACTCTGTAGCCTTATCAATGAATACCAGGGCTGCGATTGTGAAGCTTCCTCCAACTCCAGCAAACTTCATCTACTTCCTTTTCTTGATCAGGTTGTCTGCACAGATACCTACCATGATATCACCCATATTGCTTTGTCCTCTGATCCACACCTATAAGCTCTCTGCTGACTTGCTTTCATTGTCCTCTTTTCTTCCTGTTACCTGTGAGCTTGCCTCCCTGCTGTCCCTGAGCATGAAGGGCTGGAGCATGCCAGGCTGCTCAAACCAGGTACCAATCAAATGGAGCAAAGGCATGGAGGACAAAAAGGGAAGACAGGCCCTTGATGAGGGGGAGAGGTACATCTTTTCTGAGATCTCCCAATTTACCTCCCCTCCCAAATGACTTTAATCCCCACCCTTTGTTGCCAGAGATATGTAAGCCCTTCCCATGAGATTGCTCTCCTTTTACCCCATCTGAAGGTGTTAGAGTCCAAAGGCCACATATCACCTCTCATTATCCAAAGCCCAGGTGGGAATCTGTGAGCAGAAAAGCAGGGCATATCTGCAAAAACACCCAAATGTATGTAACTCGAGCTTTATAGGAATGTAAAAGAGGAGGGAGCAGAGCCAAAACTGTATATGATCAAATGTGTGTAGCACTCTGCACAAAATCTAGATGCCATGTTTGAATGCAGTATCTCTGGGAGCAATGCATCACCCCACCCAGACTGGAGACTGCAGGTCACAGCAGAGCTCACAGAAGAGGGGGAGGTGAATGGAGAGGTTGGGATCCATTCCAGGGAGCTGAAATTGGCCAAGAGAGTTAGCCAGTGCTCTTGGAAAGGCACTCTGACTGCAGCCAGCTACCCTGACAATGAACGTTTGTAATGAGGAATACGTCTTGCACAGAATGCATTTGTTTTGAGGGGAAGGGAGTAAAAGGCACCGGGAAGAGGATAGTGAAGAATATTACTTGTCCGCTGAGTGAACTTGTGTCTCCTGAGGGCTGGGGTACTCAGTGATCTATAGAAAAGGATTCTCCTATTACGTGTGAAGGCTGCTAAACATATAGAAGAGGCGCTTGCCAACAGCCTGATATGTAACTCTGATGGAGGGAGGGATTCTATGTATGTAGTTAGAGAGCCAAATAATAGAGGTGAATTACACTTTTCTTTCAAGCAGCAGTCCTAAGAGCTGTGGCTTTTTCTGCTTGCACCTTCAGTATCTGGGCTGAGGTGATTAAAATAAGATCTTTGCTTTTGTTTGTTACCAAAAGACACCACGGTCCTACTCCCTGCGTCCCAGTCGTGTCGTGTGTCCCCTCCCGCCCCCCGCAAAAAAAAAAAAAAGAAGAAAAAAGAGGTGGTACAAAGATCTGATGAGGCTGATGTTGTTCTTTCTTTTAGTCAGATATAATTCAAGACAGGAAAAAAGAATTTCTAATTTCAATAAAAGGTTGAGTAGGGAAGGGAAAGGGGTCCAGAACAATACCTATATTTAGCACTTTCATTTGTATATTTTCTTGCAAACTAAGCTTTTGAAATATTCTTGATTGTGCAGTTCTATGCTTTAAGAAAAAAAACTGTGTATATTTCTGGATATGCTTCCCTCGGAGGTGTGCACATTTAGAAGAAATTGAGTATTGCAGAGAACCAGATGTTGTGACAATCCCCAGCCGGGTTTTTGGCATCTAATGCCTATAGTCACCTGGTATGAGCTACAGCAGAACACGACGTGCTCGCCTCTGAAAGTGGGACAAGCTCTGCACAGGGAGTTGAGGTTGAGCTTTCATCATTTGTGGTTAAGTTGTACTTAAGTTGCATAGAGGTGGATTCTAACCTAACTCTGACAGAACTAAGAATAGCATGTTTGAAGTTAGTGGAGTTACTAAATTGTGAAGATGTATGAGAGATCGTAACTGAACCTGCTATTATAAAATAGTTAAATAGCACTGACTATAAAGCATGGTTAAATATTAAAATGAACTTTGTTATATTCTAACACAAAAAGGAAAATGTACTCGAGTGTATGGATTAAAATAATGCTTTTATTAATTTAAGGCTCCACAGTTCTCCCAGGAGGTCACAGAGTCACAAAATAGGAAAAAAACTGGCTTTACTATCAGGACCTCTGATGGCTTAAGGATATGTAAACAGTTCATAAGGCCCAACAGATCCCAGCTGGCTACCCATCTGAACAGCCTGGTATGAAAATGTTATTTCAGGTAACATCTAGCTGTTTTTAACCAGGGTTTGTCATTAGTCAAACTTTAGTTTAATTCAAAGACTTAGCTGCATATCTTAAGAAAGAAAAGCAAAGGATTCAAGCCAGAAAAGTTAGGCTAGCATAGTATGAAAAAAGCTTTCAGAACAACAAACTGTTTCTGAACCTGGAAAGCAGAAGTAATTAATAAATGAGTTTTGCTGTATTTGTTACAAACAACTATGAAGGGAAAGAAATCAAGTGAACGGAGACCCGGAGGAACCTGGCATAGATCTGTTCTAAGATCCCATTAGAATGCAATTCAGGAAGTTGGCCGACGCTGTATTTGCCGTGGTTATCACTGGCACACTGTGTATTATTTAGTTCTATCAGCTATTGAATAGAGATACAGAAACATATGCTGTCAATTATATTGAAATCTATTTTCTTCTGTGTCTGTGGTTTCAGTACACAGTTGTGTTCCACCAAAGTCCAAAATAAACCACTGCCCCAGCACGGCCATAGGTTACTGGTGGAGCCGAGGGAGAATTTAAGGTATTGACTGGCTGTGTTTATTAATGTTTAGCACTTTTCATACTTCTAAGTAAGCATTTCTAAAGGAATGGTAATTTTGGCCAGATTCCAAGTGGGCAGTTTCATTCTGGCAACGCTTATTGTTCTGACAGCTTCAGCTGAGTATGTAGTCTTGCTCCTATCGTCACCTTTCCTTCATGAATATGTTAAGCTCGTAGTGCTTAGAGATGTGTTCTCACTCATTCTGTGACACCCCCACTTGTATGGGCATTTATACATCCATGTGGTAAACTGGATTAAGGAACCTATAAACTAACCCAGTAAAAAAATCACTTAGTAATTTTAACCTTACCTATTTCCGAGGCAGGTGATGGTGCGGGGTGGGAATAAAGTAGCAGTGTTGAGAGGAAAGTGATTTCTTTCGGCTGTAATGCTAGTCTATGCCAGTTTAATGTGTTTGTGTAGCTAGGATCTTGTTATTTATTCCTGTACACAGCTCCCAAATATAACATATTTTCAGTAGTATATGAAATGATACCTATATTCACTGATGTCCAGCTGTTCCAAGTGAAGGGCTAAACATATTTCAGAGAAGTCAAAGGGATGTAGTCTGTGCTTTGAAACAGTTTCCTACATCTGTTCAGTTTGCTTCACACAGTTCTTTGTGCTTTTGTTCTTTTTCAGGAGAAAAGAAAAAAGATGTATCTGCACCCCCACACACCCCCCCAAGTGCTGTATGGAGAATTCACTAGCTAATATAGGTAGAGCTACCTTCTACACCTCGTCCCTAATGTAGGTGTATGTGTGCACCCTGGAGTCTGAGACTGATGGGAGCTCACTGTGCACCAGCAATTCCCAGTTGGCCTGTGGTGATGTGGGTACCGGGGCTTAACCCCTCATCTGTCTGTCAGCCTCCAACAGGAAAGCTGAATGCGCTTTCTTTTCTCTGATTTTCCTTCCTTTTTTTTTTTTTTTTTCTTCTTCTTTTCCCCTTCCCTTTTCTTTAGCTATTTTATCTGTTTTGGGGGAAGGAGAACATCCTTGAGGAAATGTTCCCTAAGACTAGGTCAGCTCAGATTTCCTCAGACTTACTAAAAGACAAGCTGAATGGCAACTGTTTTCTGTGTCATGATATGGTATGATATGCTGTGATACAGGGCCAGTTAGAAAGCTGATAAGCAGTCGTAGCAAAGAAAGGAAAGCAGCTTTTTGGAACATTCCCAGCTCATGTGAGCATTGCTCTAGCAGCTGCAGTAAAAGCAGTGGGAGGCAGCATCCCATAGCAATGAGGCTGATTCAGGTATTTAGGTTTTAAAAGTATGTGGTGCAGGGATTACATCTTCAGTTCAACATCAAGTACACACTTTCTTTATAGATAAGTTTTCAGGACTGCAGTTTAGGTACACCAGAGCTCAGTGTCACCTAACCCACAGGCTGGACTTGGCTGCATGGGCCTGAATCATAAATTCCGATTTATTCAAGAGATCCATGTATAATCCTATTGAAATTAATGGATTACTTTTATGAATAAACTTCGCAGGTTTGGTATCTGTGAGGATTTGAAAATGTATTACATAAGCTAAACCTCAGAACAGTTTTTCTAGCAGGCTAATATTGTGAGTCTGTGGGTCAGGTTAGTGTTTTGCTCTTGATTATACTAGAAATTAGTGGTTGTACTGAAATTAGAATCTCAGATCACTGACAATCAGCCTCCGATATTGGCATTATTTGTATAATTTAAATATGTGAACATGCTCAGCAGCATGCAAAAATATGTAGCACAGATTGTATCATCTTTGCAAAAGGATGAAAGAATACTAGTAGCTTGTGTTTTACACTCAGAGGCTGATATTAACTGCTCAAACAAGAACCATGTTCCAATATTACAAGATAGAGTGCAGATCCAAGGGCAAAATTTGGCTCTAAAGAACTGAATAGAAATTATTCTTAGAAAGGCTTCAATTATCTCCACAGTAAAACTACTAGAATCCTCATTTTCGTCACTAGAGACACTTGATGAGAGTAGCAGATGGCCACACAAAGCATCCATGCTATTTTATTTGCGATTTTAATGTAAACTGAGCTCATAAAATATTTTAAATAAGACTTTTAAAATTGGCACAAGAATTCTTAGTTTTTGAAGGCTGTAGGTCCAAACAAATCTTGAAGTAACCTGAAAATTAAACTTTTACCCTGATTTAGCTGTTCTGTTATTGTCATAGAGTCATTACTTTTTACTGTCCTGATCCCCTCCTAACGTTTATTCTTCTTGCATATCAGGCTAGTACCTTCTTTTATACTGGCCATTAACAGAAGACTCTAAAGCTGTTTAGTGTTTTTGCGATTTCAGTTAAAAACTGCTTGGTAAAAAAAGTTTCTTCTTGGCCGGAATTCCAGTACCGGCTTTGGTCTGTTTGTGGCTGTCACTTTTCAGGGATGCTGGAGGCAATTAGGAGACTGCTGCTCCCTGATTTCTCTACAAGAGACAGGCACAAACTGGAGGGATTGGTACATGCGAGTGTATCTTCAATAGCCTCTGCCACAGGTCATATGAGCACAATAGTCAAGATCTCATTTTGTCGTGTCAGTAGTATCTGTCAGCAGTCTAGCAGTGTGGGAATTAGCATTTGCACCTTATTAAAGCTATAGTAAACCCTGTTGCTCAGTGAAGTCCCCAAGTGCCTGGAAGGCATTAAGCATCACACAGATACGTCAACTCCTTCTGCATTATGGGGAACACTTCAGCTGCTTTTTCTCCCTTGCTCTTAAGAGCACTTTTTTTCTCATTGTGTGTTTTTGAAGTAGGCATTCCTAAGAATTCAGATACTAGCTGTATAAGCTGAAATCACAGCAACTGCTGTTGTCCACAGTCATGATTTAATTATAAAGACTGACTGTATATCTCTTCATCCCTAAGGAGAGACGAAAAGATACGTGAGGCATGCTATACCCAGTGTACAAAGGAGTTTAGAAAAGACAGCAAGCCTGAAAACTCTGGTGTAAAAAGAGTACTAAATAGGCAAATTCTCTGAGAAAAAACAAAGTGTCTCATAAAGGTTAATTCAACATAAGTGTATTAAAGTCAAATTTAATGTGTTTTATCTTTCTGGGGTTCTGTTCTCCATTCACTTTTTCCAGACATTTAGTCACGTTGTTGAGATGAGCACATACCCCAATCAAACGGTTATAGGATTATTAGTACATGATTCCCACTTGACAGCAAAAGGTTGGAGATTTAATTTGTTCAGCTGCTGTGAGCTTGCTGAAACAACTGTGTACCAAAAGAAGGATTCCACAATTTTTTCTCATTTTGCTTTTCAAATATTTACTCTTATGAAATCACTTAACACTAAGGGTCCGTATTGTCCTTTGGGAGTTGGGCAGGCACATCTGGTGGCAGAATTGGTGTCTACTTATATTTTTTTTTTTTCTGCTCTTAATTCTTCAGTGGCAGGAGTTGCCAGGACTAGCGTTAAGAAAAACAAAAACCCTGCATATTTGAATTCAAAACATATCATTTTGACTTAGATGTTTTTTTCATATTACAATATTACAGTTGCTTACCTATATTTTTTTGTAGTAATAGCAACAGCTTTAACTGATGCCAGATTTCATATTTGTATCAGGGATCAGGCTGCAAATTCGTTCTTTTCCAGAGAGGCAGAAAGATCATGTAAAACTGGTGACCACATGTTGACAGGCTGTATGATTTAAAAAAAACAGAGGCAATCATTTCAAAGAAAAATGTTTTATTTTCTTCCAGCAGAGTATAATGGAGAGAAATTGGCTGGTATTATTTTTAAAAATTGCTCAAATCACTGTAGTTAGTACAAAATTGTCTCTGGAACTATTTCCTGTAAGTTAACCAGACATATGATTGTATCCTTTCTATTTTGAATACTGAAGCTCACATTTCATCTGTCTTGTGTAGAGCCCGTCAGGTATAATAGCTCTTTGTGATGGTTCCTTCTTTTCCTCTTTCTTTTCTGTAGCTAAACTCCCACCCACAAAGTTAATACAATTGCAGGTTTTAAGCATTGCTCAGTAGCTATTACTATCAGTCCAGCAGTCATTGCACCTCTTTCCCCTTCTGATGAGCTTGTAGATCTATGAACAGGTAAGTTCCAAGATTAACATGCAGTGTTCACAGGTGTATATTAGTTTTCTTTCCTCTTGACTCCAAAGCATTTCTGGTTTACCTGATGAGGTTATCCAGAGATGACAAGTTTTAAATAGAGTAAGATGGCATTTTCAAACACAGCTTCCAGGGTGTCTTTTCACTAGAAGCAGGATTATGCCAGCACTATGTGGTTTTGAAAATCCTACCTTAATTGTTCTATATGTTTTGAACATCTGTTTGAATAATGGCTTCGGGGGATTATCTTGAGAATTCATTATTAAAACCGTGGCCATAGGAATATTTTATGACAGAGGCTCACTTAGTATATGTGTCTGGGTATACTGAAAATCCAACAGTTTGATAATTACTTGAAATGGAGAGCATGGACAATGCCACTACCGATGTTTTTGAGGTCTGTGAGTACTGTACATGTTGAGCAACAGTGCTGGTTTGATGGCTAACAGAAATCTGAAAGATTTACAGCAGCCTTAGAGGAATAATCATATTCTGCCACCAGCCCATCTGTGACGAATTATGCTGTTTGCCCTCAGTGATTCACACTGGTGCTCTTAAATACTCGTCAGCCCTGTTCACCTTCACAGGTCAGTCTTACAGTGATGGAGCAGCCTGTAGCAGTCAGAGCACTAGGGAAGATGGCCAAAAGGTTAGGAGGAGAAATGCTGGTCCAAATTCAGAAAATGTGGATGAATAGGGAGGGAATAAAGTTGTCTTAATTTTTATTTATTTCTTTATTATTTATTTATTACTATATGATTGATGGAACGGTTCTGAAAAGGTGACAGCCCAGTCAATCCAAGCGATCCATGCTGGGAAACATGGGAGCCTTTCTCTTTCTTGAGGAATTTCAGTTCATTTGGAAAACAGAAAAAAAATTAAATCTGGACAAGCAAATTAAATGCGTGTCGCGTGCTGAGGAAAGTTAAGAAACTTTTACAGAATGTCTCTTGTTTGTTTCTGAGTTCTACCATTTTAACCCAATTCTGTCATTTTACACCAAAAATTCTGAGATGGTGTAAAAGAAACTCTTGCCTGGGTGTCTTCAGAGCAACTGATTACTTTACCCCTCAGGAATAAAATGAAGAAATTATTGCAGAGAATCAGTGCAGATTAGACTGAGATAATTCTACATGCCTGGGAGAAAATATGTTGGCGTTAATGAATTAATGTTTTTCTCTCATTTTACATGCTCTATAGTCTACGGAACTTATCAGATCTATTTCCGTTTCTGAAACATGAATACTGTCACTGGCCAGGAATAACACACAGGGAGAAACACACAACTGATGTTGCAATTCATAGTTGTAGCTCATTGTCTCTCTTCTGTGAACCACAAACTGAAAGACTTAAGTTTTCTTATGAGTAGCAGAGCAGTATAGCCCAGTATGATGCTGTTTCAGATATGTACTAAAATAGGACTATTAAAGGGTGAGCGAGTCTTACTAATCACTCCTTGATTTTCTAATTGTCTAATCAGTTTATGAAAGGGGATGAGGAAGTCTCGATTGGTGCGATATTGTCGTCGGTGCACCGTGGTAGTAGCAATTGGCACCTGTTGTTCTTCAACCTTCAGCAACCCCACAACAGAAGGATCCTCTGAGAGGCCAGGCAAGGTAAACAGCTGTTTAATGTCCTCAGTCTCTACAGCTGCTATACCAAAGGCCCATCTATACCCTTTTGGGTCCTTAAAATACCCTCTCTTGAGGTAGTCTATGCCAAGGATGCACAGAGCATCTGGGCCAGTCACAATGGGGTGCTTTTTCCATTCATTTTTAGTTAGGCTCACTTTGGCCTCCAATACAGATAACACTTGAGATCCTCCTGTTACTCCTGAAATATTGATAGGTTCTGCCCCTTTATGATCCGATGGCATTAGGGTGCACTGTGCACCAGTGTCTACCAAGGCTCGATACCTTTGTGGTTTTGATGTGCCAGGCCATCGAATCCACACAGTCCAATAAACTCGGTTGTCCCTTTCCTCCACCTGGCTGGAGGCAGGGCCCCCCTAATTAAGAAATGGATTTGTGCTGCTCACAGGGACTGGACCTTCATTTCTCCTATTCACACTTGGGAAAAAGGAATTTGAGGCCCATCTACCCTGACTGGGGTCCTGCTCACTGGTAACTGGAGCAGCCATCCTCCTAGAAAAATTCTCTCTGGTATTTCTTTTAGCTTGCAACTCATGTACTCGTGCCTGTAGGGTACTGGTAGGTTGTCCATGCCATCTGCTCATGTCCTCCCCATAACCACGCAGGGCAAACCACAGGATACCTTGTGATGTGTTCCGTTTCCTTTGAGCTGGTCCTGTAGGAGAGCGTTTTCTCCTAACAGCTGCAACGTGCGCCTGTGTAGGTAGAGAGTCAAGTTTATTCTCGATCCTGGACAGTTTGTCTGACAGTTGTTTAAATGAGTCCTTGTTTTCCTTAGTCAGTTTTTCCACAGCCGAGATGCGTGCCTGCAGTGGGGAAGAAATACTATCTTCATACTGTCGCATACAGTTAGCCATTTCGCCCACAGTAGAATGTGCCATATCATCTTCTCTCCATACTAATATTGACAATGTGTGGGTATATGTCGGTGGAGCATTCTTCACAACCTTCCGGAACATGGATCAGTTGCATTCCACTTCATCAGGATCTACAGGATCTACAACTTCCCGTGGGTGTCTATAAATAATCTCTTGCACAGCCAGTTCTCTAAGGTAGTTAATACCTTTTTCTATAGTGGTCCATTTGCTTAGGTGGCTCATAGCATCATCTTTATAGGGATACCTGCTCTTTACAGCTGACAAGAGTCGCCTCCAGAGACTGATAGTGTTTGACTTTCTTGCGAGCGCCTTATCAATACCACCATCTCTGGACAGGGATCCCAACTGTCTGGCTTCTCTGCCATCTAATTGCATGCTGTCTGCCCCATTATCCCAGCATCGGAGCAACCAGGTAATAATAGGCTCACCATCATAATGGCTGAAGTCTTTCCTTATATTTCTCAGGTCCTTCAGGGATAAGGAGTGGTAGGTTATCTCTACATCCGAGTCCTCCTCTTGTGATAGTTCTGCTTTAGAAGGACCTTTCTTCTGTGATGGGTCTGCTTTAAAATGACGATCAAGGGAACCCCCATCTGTGTCAGGCCCTGACTCTGACTGAGAAGGGCCCTCACCTGGGTCATATGATGGCTCTGCCTTAGAAGGCTCTGAGTCATCATCCTTCACTTCATGAGCTGATTTCTTTTGGTATTTCTTCCTGGTTACAGGGGCGATTGGTACAGATTCGGTAGATGCTGGGTTCTGAGTAGCTGCAGTGGTCATCTTGGGGGGTGTAGCAGCTGTGGTGCAGGCTGCCGAGGTTTCAGTGGATTTAGTGGCTGTAGCGGCAGCACACGCTGTAGGATCTGAGGTGGCTGCACAACACCTACAACTGTCCCTGCACCGATATTTAATCTTATCCCACATCAGAAACACATTCAGGACAACCGAAAATAAAAACATGCCGCCTAGACAGCACCATCCTAATTTCGCAAAATCTAGTGGAATTCATTAACAGAATTAGCTAAAGGACGCCTGGAGCGTGCAAATGAAGTCGCTGCTACTGATTCGCGATTAAAGCTACCCATCATTGTGTCATAGAGATAAGAGATCGGAATAGTAACTGCCCAGTTTATCACAGCATAAATCAGTATCAAACCCCATACCGAAACAATACATTTCGACCAGCGCCCACTGCTAAACTGCATGTAAACATTCATAAGAAGCAAGCAATAACACAGTGCCCACGGCAGGTAAGGCATCATTGCAATACTCAACTGTGAAAGAAACTCTATAAAAAGATGAGCTAACACAGTATTCAAAAATGACATCAGCATCTTCACTATCTGTTTTAATTTCCAACCCCTCGTAAATCTCAAAGGAAGAAATCTGATACTCTCTCAGCTGAGCTCTCTGGGTCTCCTCCCACCAGAGCCAGGATTCAACTTATCAGAGCAACCTGTTGGAGCTTCTCTCGAGCCCCATGTTGGGCACCAATTAATCTGTCACGGTTTAAAGCTGGGCCGGCTATTAAACCTGTGGCAGATGCTCTCTGTTAACCCTCCCCCCCCACCCGAAGGGAAAGGGAAAGGGAAAAGGGAGAGAGGCTTACGGGTTGGAAAGTTAAAACAGTTTTAATAAACCTATAATAATGAAAAAGAGTATAATAATAATATTGGAATAATCAAATATATACAAATATATACAAAACCAAGATCAAGCTCCCCCGATGTCGGCAACGTCACCACCGGCACTGCAGGGCAGGCTCCAGGAAGGCCCAGGCTGGGCCTAGCGACGGTCGAGAGCTGGATTCAGGGATGCACGGATTGGAATCGGGGGCAGCAGGAAAACAGTCGGAGTCCTCCTTGGACACCGGCCATAGCAGAAAGAGCGCGAGACCCTCGTGATCCCCCCGTTTTATACTGAGAATGACGTGTATGGGATGGAATACCCTCGTTGGTCAATTTTGGGTCACCTGCCCTGTCTGCTCCCCCCTGCAGCTGCGACCCCCCTTCGGCTCTTCACTTGTAAGCAGTGAGGAATTCAGCAGTGACCTTGGTTTCTCTAAGACTAAGTACAGCAAGAGCCTTACTGCACAACATCCCTACCAGTGCCTCAGCGATAACTACAAACTTCAAGCGTTATCAGTCCTGGAAGCGGACGCTGTCTGCAAAACATGCAGTTAGTTTCAGAAAGTGCAGTTACTTAGAGGAGACTTAGCTGAAAGTAAAAATCACTGAAAGGAAAATCGGCCTGGTTTAGGCCAAACCAGGACAATATATCAACTGAAATATTGAACATGGAAAATGATGTTACCCACTGACGATTGCTACTGGGTTCAGTGTTTTCAGTGTTGAAATCTTTTAGTTGTTTTTGTGTTGAAAAAAAGAGACTGCTAAAATAAAGACTGGAAAACGTAAGATGGCAGAGTTTTAGTCAATCGAGTATCTTGTCAAAGGGAAGGTTAAAAAGGTCACTTGATCATGGCCTGTAATTACCCAGACAGGAAGAAGATAGCAGATATTTGGAGTTTCTTTTGTTTAGTGGACAAAGGGATCGCAAGATTCAGTGACTGAAAGCTGAATTCGGCGAAGTTGAAACTGGAAATAAAACAAAATGTTAATGGTGAGGCTAATTTAAACATTGCAGCTGCTTAGCAATAGAAATTCTTTACTTCTTGGAGTTTCCAGATTAGGATTGAAACTTTTGCAAAAGAAACCAGAATTACTGAGTAACGTTATATGCCCTGTCTCGTGATGAAGATAGTTCCTAGATAATCATAATATTCCTCTCTGATCTAGATCTGTTAGACTTTGCAGGGAGGTGCTTTACCTGCTGAGTGATTAAGAGGCCACTTAAGGCAAAGAGGTTTTTAAGGAGAGGACCTCTGGATCTCACTTTCTTTCATGGTTTGCTGTGGCTCACGTTTCTTGAGTGCGTTGGCTGGTTGGCCCTTTCTGAGGAAGCGTTTTTGCAAGGTGCTTTACTCCTTGGTGGAGGTGTAGCCTGGGCAGCCGTTGTGCAGTATTTCAGAGCATTGATAATTTTAATGCCTTTGATACATGCAGTCTGATGGATTTAGGATATTGCTACTCTTGCTTGTAGTTTAATATTACTGAAGAAGGTAAGCATTACTTAGGATATGAGATTTATGTCTCAACTGTTAAAGCTTTGAGGCTTTTGGTTAAGTGTTGCTTCTTACAGTTTTAGGATTGTAATTGATGATGTGTGTGTTTTAGGGAAGGGTTTTGGCATATCACTACTTTGGTCATAAAATGCTTGTAGCATCAGGTCTACTCTGACTAATAAAACTAGTTTCTGAGGAGAACACGTTTTGACTATACCATCTCTGAAAACCTTATCTAGAAATTAGGTCTTGGGTCTGCTACAAGTGCCTGAAAACTAAAATACATAGGAACGTACCTCCAGCATGGCAATTACCACTGTGTGAGGCAGTTCGTGGTCTGGGTTGAGTGCATAACCTCTGACAGTAGACTCTTCTTGGCATTTAAGGAAACGTGTGGGCCCAGTAACGTGTGTGGCTGGTACTGATACATCTCTAAGTGGAACAAGAAGAAAGCTCTTCCTTCTGCAGTCAATGTGGGTTTCATTTTTATCCCACTGTATCAAAACTGCTGAAAATATACCAATATCATGTCTATTTCATATGACCTGCAAGTCTTGTATTATGCACCTAAAATCCACACAGTCATATAACTAAGAAATAGTTCGATAAATTTTTATCTATCTGCATGTGAAATTTCATTTTGGGGACCACCTGAGAACTAGTATGAAAAAATTCAAATGAAAGGTTATTTCTTAAAGAAGGTTGTAACAGACTCAACAGGCTGCGGCATCAACCTGTTACACTTATGCAATGCTGCTATAATGCACTGAGACATGATGATGCAGGCAGTGTTTTTAATAAAATGATAAATATAAAATTGATTCCTTTGGGGACTGAGCACTTCAACCCTTATGTAGGTTCTCTTCTATTTATTCATTTATTATGAATGGAATGGAAGATGAGAAGGAAGAAAGGGGACAATATGGATTCTTTTTTGTGGGTTTCTTACGTTTCTGGGGCTCATTAATGTATTTCCTACTATCTGAAGAGGTTATTTTAAGGTCATGAACATTATTTAGTTTGAATCTGCAAGATGCACTTTTTTTTTTTAAACTATCTTTTTACAACTAATAAAAACTGAAAGTTTGTGATGAGAGCTGAGGAGAGACTTGTGGAGCACTGTGCACAAGAACATGTTGCTTCACGAGGCTTCAAGGTTTGGGGAATGGTTCCCTCTTGCTAAATTGATTAAGATTCTGCAGTATTTGTCAAATCTTTCATGTTCCTTAGGAAGTAAGGAGATGTACGTAAAGCCTAATTCCCTCAAGAAACAGGTAGGAGGTAGGAAGCCAGCCATGGAAAATGAATGTTAATACTGATTCATGGAAGAATTATGGGGTTTTGTGTGTTGTTTTGGGTTGGTGGTTTTTTTTTTTTAAGTCAAGTCATTGTTCTGTGTCCAGCCCTCTGCACTTGTCTATTTTTGTTTCTTAGAACTTCATACCCTGCTGTAATTTTACACTTGAAAAAACAGGTGGCCTAAAAATTGCAGTTTTTTTCTGTTTGATGAATTAATTTTTTTTGGCCAGACTTTTTTTTTTCCCCAACTTGTTCTGCCCTTCACCACTGTTTGCATGACAGTTACAGAGTTGCCACTTGTCCCAGAGGGTTAAGTAGAAAGTAAATGTAGTCCCTCTCTAAGAGAAGTCAGTGGAGATTGTAGCCTATCCTGGAATATGTTAGCTGTAATAAAAAGTTTTTTCACTGGTAGTATGTGTGAAGGAGGCACCTGCTTGTGAAAACCTTGCTGCCTTGTGCCCTACTGAAATTAATTTACACTAAACTGCTCAGGGTTCAAGCCAGGGGCCTAGAAGTGAAAGGCCTTGCAGATCATTTGTACTCTACTGAGGCAATGGTTCAACAGCTAATGCTGTACCTTGGAGAGTGGAACGTGTGCTTCTGGAAAAATGAGCTTCAGTAAATCCATCAGTGAGCTTCTGAAGACTTGCACAGGCGGCAGGGTATTCCTAAGACTGGAAAAAAAAATGTGCATGCACTGATTGGTTTTGAATATTCAACAAATGTATCTATGCCACAGCCCAGAGTGTTTGTTGTTTGGTTTGTTTTTTTTTTTTAATGTGCTGGAGGTATATTTAAACTAGGTACCTTGAATATCAATAATGGAGTGACCTCTGTAAGTACAGGCTTTATCACAGGCAGCAAAAAACATGCAGGGCTCAAGCATGACATTGGTCATGTAGCTCATTGTCTGTCCTGTTGAAGTTATACTGTTGTCGGTTTTACGATAACTCAGTTGTGTCTCTGTGAACTGCAGTAGCTCCTTTGGATTGCAGTGCCAGTGTATCCTATGTCCCTCCAACACTTCTTCACGAAAGATCTTGTCAAGACTCCCATTGGTGTGGTTTGAAACTACAACTTGCATATGTTCAGCATAGACCCATCAGTATAAGCATAACTTTTAGATGGGAAGGAGAAAATTATGAGATGATGAGGATGATAATTGTAAGAGTAGGTAGGGAGATTAAAGCACGTTATTTTCTTCAGAACAGGTCTTGGTGTTATAGTAATTGAGAATTATTTATAACCAAGAGATTATTTATGCGGCAGCAGTGAAAGAGAGAGGCTGGAATTCTTGCCTTTTTTTTTCCTGGCTCTGGGAACTAAATTGGAGCGGATAGTTACAGAGAGCACAGCCAACTCTAACAAATCCCTATTTAGGTCATCTGTAAAGAGCAAACATGGGGTGTCTGAATGCAACATTGTGCTCTTAGGGCTTTCAGCAGGAAAGTAAAACTTCATGGTATAGATAAACCACCTTGCGCAGACACAGCTTTTATTAAAAAAAAAAATATTTTTTTTTTTTAACCTGTGCAGCTGTTTATGCCAGAGCTACCATTGGTAAAATAATGTTATGGAAAATAATGGCCATAGCTAATACAAACGTTCCAGCAAAAATTTCTGCAATAGCTCTGACATAAGTGAGGAAAATAGCAGCTTTTTACTCATTCTTTAAAATATTAATTCAGAATCAGGTCAAGGACCGCTAATCTGAAACGTTCCTTCTTAAAGACAGTACTCACAAAAGGAGTATAATCAGAAATTCAGATTCTCTTTGTTCATTTCACAGTGATTTATTTATGTAGTAACTGCTGCTTAGCCCAAAGTGTAAAGCTCGTATTTACACTGTGATATGCTATATAGCATATTTAATATGGTATATGAGATAGCATATTTGGAGAACCTGGACTAAAGCTATCTGACTTTGCAATTTAAAGTATTACGTTTACTTCAAACAAGTAGATGTGACATGCAGTGACTTTACGTCTCTTGTCCTGTTGGTTTCCCCACATCACATAATGTGTGCAGTTTTTCATGTATTTGTGAGATAGACAATATTCAGGGCTATAGTCGCAATGTGGCCACAGTGTGCCTGTGCTATTTCTTAGGTTACCCATAGAAATACTATAGTAAAATTGCACTTTTCATTTTAGTGCTGAATAAATTACTTCTTTACATATTTGGTAATATATTCTCCTGTCACATAACTCGTGTTATTGTTAATTGGAATTGCTTATGCTCATTGAGGGAGGAATACTTTTCATCCTGTTTTGAATGAAAATCTGTAATCTTGAATTTGTTTCTAGACTTCAGTCATGAGGAGAGCAGTGCAGGAAATTGCTGCTGTTCCACCAAATTAGCTTCTCGGATATCCTTTTAATTGGAGACCATAACTCAGATTCTTAGTATTTTAGGAAGCTGAACAATACAAATTGAAATACAGATATTTCCAGTAAGGGCTCAGTTCAAAGAAGGCTTTTATACACAGATGAGTCTGCTAACAAATAGCATGCCATATGATAATGAGACCGTGTTTTCTTCGGCAGTTTCATGTTTCCTAGCTGCACTGCTGTGAAATAAGTGGAGTGTTTATCTACTTTCTCTTAAACTGACAAATCTGTGCTAGGGACGAGCGTGCCACTATAGACAGAACATAGGTATACAAAAAAAGTCTAAACTCGCAATCAGAAACACACCACTTCCAAATGCAATATATTACACTTGTTCAGAACATTCATTTCCGCCCAAGTATTCTGTTTTTAATGTAAAGACTTCAATTTATGTTTAAGAACAAGCAAACTATAGTACTTTGAGAGCCGTTCACACTTAATTTCTTTGCATTAAACCAACAGCATTCTTTTCCACAAACATCTATTGTTAGGACAATGCTCTCAGACAGAATTTATGAGAAATGGAATTATGTTACCAAGGAGATAGCATTTACTATAATGAAGAGTAGATCCTAGAAAATAGCCCCTTTTACAGCAGCTCAGAACAGAGCCACAAAAGCAATTGATTGGTCTTGGCATTTAGTCTTATATCAGCTGTGTCATCCATAGCTTCAGGAGTGAGAACACTAATCTGAAGTGACATTTCTGTTCTGGCCGGCTTTTCTGCCCTGATGAAAGCAATTACTTCATTTCTAAATGATAATTTGCAGGAGTTTCAACCACTTTAATTGATAATTTTTTGTTCTGAGAAGTTCAATTGTGAAGTGATTAGCTGATTTGGTAAATAGAAATTTAAGGTGTGAAATGTACAAGTTGCTCCAAGGTAAAGTGCGGTTTATTGGGCGCTGCAAATTGCTTGATAAAACTGCAGTTTCTCTATTATCGTGAGGCTGGCAATTGCTTAGTTCAACATAGGCAGAAAAAAAGATCAAAACACTAGCGTTCTGGTTGTAGAGTTTGGGTTTGAACTGGTGTATCACAGCTCACTTAATTGTTGCTGTATCAAAGTGTACATTAGTTTTAACAGATTGTGTAGGATGGTGAGTTTGTAATCCCTAAAAAACCTGCCAGGTTCCTATTATTATGTTCTAATGACTCACTTTGGAGGTAAATCCTTTTATTTTAAACATTGCAACAAAGGTGCTTATTGGCGATAAAACATTCAATTTAATGATTAGTTCAAGCATACACAAACCTTTTCCTTGAATCACGTTTACATATTGAAAATAAAATAAAAGAAACCTTTTCTGTCAAACAACAACCCCTAAAAACCAACCTCAAGTCTCACTGATATGTTAAAAAGCTTGGGTTAATGTAGGTATTATTTTTTGTATAAGTTGCACATTATTTTTACAATAATTGTTAAAGCACATTTGGCAAAACGTGTTTTTGCTATCTACAAAGAAAAGAGGCTTTTTAATAGAAACCAGTTCTGTGATATTTTCCCGTATAGTGAAAAAATAATGGTAATTTCATGTGTTAAATGAGAAATATAAAGCAAAAATGAAGGTCAAACTGATTTAGCACATCAAACAGTCTTTGTCAGCCAAGCTTAATATATCCTGAGTTTGTGGAACAAATGAAATTTTGCTGCTATGTTACACTTTGCTTCCAAACAACCATTACAACTGGTTTTATATATTGTGTGAGCATCAGACCATCAAACAGTGCGTCTTTACTGACGTGTTGCTGCAGTGATGATCTACAGCAGCAATCTGCCATTTATATAAGGGCAAAATGTGCATCTATATTTAGTTGTGAAATTGGCCTATTATACTCTTGATGTTTACAGAGGCTAACATAAATTAATGATGACAGCTATGAGCAGTGCATTAGTTAAGCAGCAGAGTTTTTACCTTGAACTTGAAGGTTCCAGCTTTAACTTCCAGCATATAGTATACAGCTTTCTTCACGCATTAAAGAAAGTCTTCTGAAAGCATCAATTTTTCTTGGACAGCATTAAATGGCTTCAATTTCTGGACTATGCCATTGATGATAATGTTAGATAATGGTTTCATTTACATTTTTGGCAAACTTTTGCCCTGTAAGAACAGTGATATTTATGATGTAGCAAAAATGAATGCCCCTGAAAAGTGTTTGCCCATTGGAAGGGTCTGATTTGACTGACTTTGAACTTAGATGTCAGATATCCCTTGTCCGATGAAAAGAACAGTTTGAGGAAGCAGTGTGGCTCACTAGGTTACGTACTGCGTTTTCACCTGAAAGTCTCCTCGTGCAGCTCATGTCAGATATAGATATTGTAGTAACTATAGATTCCAGTTAACTATGACCACAGATCTGGCAAGTTTGCAGGTGTTCAAAGGTTCACGAGTTAAAATGCTGAAGTCTTTGATGAATTTTTGATGGATGAATTTTTAATACAGGTCGACCTTTTTCCTTTGAGGCTGTATGCTAGATTAATTGATAAATAGTGAGACTGAGCAATGTTCGGATCTCCTAAGCAAACAAGTAGAAAAATCCATAAAAATCTGCTATCTGACTTCTCAGATGTGCTTAAAAAAGAAAGAAGGTGGTAAAATTTAATGTGGCTTTTGATTTTCCTCCTTTCCTCTTTTTTGGAGATTTTATCCTCACAAAGGTACTCTTCTCTTTTAAACGGAGTAACTGTGTTTTATTACTCTTGAAGTTCTTGTACTGTCAGTTCAGAAACAATCTGTGTGAAAAGGAAGTCTATGCATATACAGCAGAAAAAAAGACAAGCAAAAAAAGGAGAAAACATCAAGTGAAAAAGCTGTCTCATAAGAAAAAAATCCCCAAAGATAGCAAAATACTGTGTGGAAATTAGAGGTAAATGTATTCACATACTTTCTGTATCAGTTTTTCAGAACAAAAGTTAGTCTTAGGAAGTTGGGGAAGAATTTTTTCTTCTTTTAATTCACATCTACAGGAACTTTAGCTCTCTTGCGTCTTTCTTTTATAGTCACTTGTATCTATGCTACTGAAAAAATATCCAGTTTCATGCATATTGGTGAGCTCTCTAGAGCATAACATTTAGAAAAACAGAACAATAACAAAAAACCCTTGACAATAGGAGGCTTTAGGCTCCTGCTGCCACCAGTGGTGATGCTTGACTTGCTAGTCTGGACTTTTCAACTGCAGTGTGTGCAGTTACGTAGTGCAGGTAACTCTGCTTTACTTCTGTCTGTCCTCCAATCTAAATCTTTTTTTGGATTCTGAAAATGGGCACTGCTGTTCAGATGAATATCCACTTGGACTGAACACTGTTTTTGAGAAGTCGCTATTAATGAACACTTTTGAAAAAACCTCAGGCATAAGAAGAGTCATATAGAAACAAAATAAGTAAATATTCCAAATAATTGGGTCATTTCAATATTGATGCTATTCCATTGTTTGAACTTCTAATGAAGTGTAATCGTCCTGTGAGATCAATGAAAACAGATTTTTATAGGACAGAACATGGCCTGTGGTTGGTCACCTAGAGGTGGACTTGGACATTATCTTAATGAATTGCCTGGGCATTAAGAGTCATCTTTTCCTGTGTATCCATTGTTATAAATGGGCTTAACTGCCCTCATTGTTTGCACTGGTCAGCGTGAAATCCCAGAAAAGATTGTCCTCAAGAATGTGACTAAGTGAGGGAACAGGTAATAGATTATTCCTGTAATATATTAGAATCTGTAAACATTCATATTAGTTGTCATACTCATCCACTACATTGTATTGATATAAATACAGAAATGATGTAAACAGTTTATTAAAAAAAGGGGAAGGGATCTAAAGTTGATCTAAATATAAAAGTGTCCAAACTATGACGATACTGTCATGTCATATTAACATAGAACAAGGTAAGACCAAGATAAGAGGATCTTTCTAGTGTATCTCATACAGAATTGCACAAACGCACACCTGTGGACTTAGAAGCAGTGTAAATTTTTTTCCTTATGTAATACTACAACTAAACTCAAGAGCAAGCAAGCATTCTTCTGTTCTTTGTATTGGAAAACAGTGTGCACAGAAGGACATACATAATTGAAAGTCTCTTATAGGGGGTTGATGCAGTTGGATCACTTAGCACCAGTCCATTTTTTTTTTGTCACAGATTCATTGTGTGCTCTAATGTTGCACATCCTTTCCATATATCTGATTTCTTTTCTGTGAAAAGGATATGACATCCATGTGACGACGGTCTTTGGAGAGTTGGATAATGTTTATAGTGGACCTTTTGATCCTTGAATTTCAAAGACTAGACGAATGTAAAAATACGCACACACACATATTGCTTCATTCTCTATAAAGCTTGTTATAAACATTATTAGATATTGTTAAGTCTTATTGTTGTACTGTATCTGGTTTTGCTGCTACTAATCCGTATTGTTGTTAGAGGCTTAGGAAATTCGCTAGTGGTCAATAACAGCTGAATTAACAAGTATGATATTGTTTAGTATTACAAGAAAAAGTGCTCTGTTCTGGTATACTGTTGCGCTTGTAAAATTTCTTCTGAAATCAGGGAGGATTTCCATAGAATTATCAAAAATATTGTGCATCCTTTGTGAGAGTTTGCCGTACTTCTCTGCTTGTATTTAATGAAAATGAGAAAAAACTATGACGGCGCACCACAGACAAGCTGTCCGTTGGCTGGAGCCATTATATCTGGAGCTCAGCAGCCCGTCTGTCCCTCAAACCGTGTTTTATGGCCATCACCCACAATCCAATCTCTATTTATGACAAGTGCAGTGAGGATACCATAAAACCCCACCGGTGCTGTTATGTGGGGCTAAGCAAGGGGAGACGGACATCTCTGAGAAGCCCCACTTGGGGGGTCTTCCCTGCATCAGATTTAAGGGAACAGTGTAGGTGAAATATAAATGCGAGCTGCCTCTCTAAAGCCGGGTAAGTCTGCGATATATTTGCTTCCAAGCTATGTTTTGAAATTGCAGTCAGAAAGATTTATTTGTAACCACAACCATTCCCCTGTTTTCATTCAAAATGCAAACTCACAGAATTAAATTATTTCACTGATTTTTACCGCCCAAACTGAGACACAGGAGCAAGGTACTGATATGCTAAAAAATCCTTGCTAATGTAGGTCCGTGCATCTGTTGATATGCTGTAACATGTTTGATTGCCATTATATGCTGCAAAAATTAGGAGCTGTCATTGTCCCATCTATAAAGTGACAGATGATGATCTGTCAGACATGTGGAGGTTGTGGGTATGCACACAGATATGGATACATGTATATGCTTATGAATATAAAATATATAAAATGATGTGAAATAAAATATGAAGCAGGTTAAGCTTGGAATGACCACAAGCACAATGAAATCTCAGGTGAGTTATGAGTACCAATAAAACTTTTATGCAACACCATATTATCATGTCTTCTGCATCTGCTGTGTCTTCAATAGAAAATCTACTTTAGAAATGTTGTGTACACCGTTTTAAAATTATATGTTAGTATTTATGGTACCCTTTCATCTGTAAAAGCCAGACCCCCTTTATATCAGTCCATCTGGAAAGGCCCTAAAAGGAAGAATAATATATATTTCAGAAACCTACTATCTAAAATAGCATTAGTTTTCTAGCCATTAAATATCCTGTTTATATGGTACTGCACCTCAGAATTATCAGAGCTAGCAGCTGGAAACCTCTTAGTCTTCTTTAGTGGACTCTGTATATGGAAATTCTTTGAGAAGTATGTTCTTAAGGGAACGCCTGAAGTTTTGCCATTGTATGACGACATCATCCTTTGATATTGTGCAAAGGATGCACGCTGATTATACAAATTGCACTCTGATCCAATTATCTGAGCTCCTTCCCCTTCTCCACAGAAGGCAAAGAGGGAGCAATATTTATGTCCTTTGGGTATATTTCATAGAATCATAGAATGTTAGGGGTTGGAAGGGACCTCTGGAGATCATTGAGTCCAACCCCCCTGCCAGAGCAGGACCAGTCTAGGGCAGGTTACACAGGAACGCATCCAGACAGGTCTTGAAAGTCTCCAGAGAAGGAGACTCCACAACCTCTCTGGGTGGCTTGTTCCAGTGCTCTGTAACACTTTCAGTAAAGAAGTTCTTCCTCATATTGAGGTTGAACTTCCTGTGCTCTAGCTTGCATCCATTGCCCCTTGTCCTATCGCAGGGCACAAGTGAAAAGAGGTTGAGCCTTTCCTCTTGACACCCAGCCCTCATATATTTATACACATTAATCAGATCCCCTCTCAGTCTTCTCTTCTCCAGACTAAAAAGTCACAGGTCTCTCAACCTTTCCTCATAAGGCAGGTGTTCCAGTCCCTTAATCATCCTTGTAGCCCTCCGTTGAACTCTCTCCAGTAGATCTCTGTCCCTCTTGAACTGGGGAGCCCAGGAGTGAACGCAATACTCCGGGTGAGGTCTCACCAGGGTAGAGTAGAGGAGGAGGAGGAGGACCTCCCTCGATCTGCTGGACACACTCTTCTTAATGCACCCCAGGATACCATTGGCTTTCTTGACCACAAGGGCACATTGCTGTCCCATGGATAACTTGTTGTCCACCAGGACTCCAAGGTCCTTCTCCACAGAGCAGCTCCCTAGCAGATCACCTCCTAACCTGTACTGGTGCATTTTATTACTCCTTCCCAGGTGCAGGACCCTGCACTTATTCTTGTTGAACCTCATTAGGTTCCTCTTTGCCCAGCTCTCCAGTCTGTCCAAATCACGCTGAATGGCCGCACAGCCTTCAGGTGTATCAGCCAAACCTCCCAGCTTCATATCATCAGCAAACTTGCTGAGAAGACACTCTGTCCCTTCGTCAAGGTCGTTGATGAAGATGTTGAACAGGACTGGACCCAGCACTGATCCCTGGGGGACTCCACTAGTTACAGGTCTCCAGCTGGACTTGGCACCATTGATTACCACTCTTTGGGCTCTATTGTGTAGCCAGTTCTTAATCCATCTCACTGCCTGTTCTTCTACCTCACACTTCCTGAGTTTGCTCACGAGGGTGTCATGGGAAACCGTGTCAAACGCCTTGCTAAGGTCAAGGTAGACTACATCCACTGGTCTCCCTGCATCTACCCATTCAGTCATGACATCATAGAATGCTGTCAGGTTAGTCAAGCATGATTTCCGCTTGGTAAATCCATGCTGACTACTCCTGATAGCCTTCTTCTCTTCCATGTGCTTAGAGATGATCTCCAGAATGAGCCGCTCCATCATTTTTCCAGGGATGGAGGTGAGGCTGACTGGTCTGTAGTTGGCTGGATCTTCCTTCTTGCCTTTTTTGAAGACTGGAGTGACATTGGCTTTCCTCCAGTCCTCAGGCACCTCTCCTGTTTGCCACGATCTTGCGAAAATGATGGAGAGCGGTAGAGCAACAACACCAGCCAGTTCTCTCAACACTCTTGGGTGCATCTCATCGGGGCCCGTGGACTTGTGTGTATTCAATTTCCGTAACTGATCGCTAACCCAGTCTTCACCGACTAGTGGAGAGTCTTCCCTCCTCCAGGCTTCCTCTCCTACATCCAGGGTCTGGAGATCACAAGGGCTGGTTTTAGGATTAAAGACCGAAGCAAAGAAGGTATTCAGCAACTCTGCCTAGTCTGCATCCTCGGTTATCAGGGCTGCAGCCTCATTCAGCAGAAGGCCCACACTTTCCCTGTTCTTCCTTTTGCTACTGATACATTTGAAGAAGCCCTTTTTGTTCTCTTTTACTTCCTTTGCCAGTTTTAGTTCTAAGAGGGCTTTGGCCTTTCTTGTTGCCTTCCTACACGTCCTGACAACTTCCCTATAGTTCTTCCAAGTAACAAGACCCTTCTTCCACGAACTGTAAATTTCTTTCTTCCGCGAGATTTCCTTCAGAGTCTCCTTGCTCATCCATGCAGGTCTCATAGCACGTCTACCCGATTTTTTACTCAAGGGAACGCAGCTATCTTGGGCTTGGAGGAAGTGGTATTTAAAAATTGACCAACTTTCTTGGGCTCCTTTGCCCTCCAGAGTCTTAGCCCATGGGATTCCTGCAAGTAGATCTTTGAAGAGTACAAAGTTGGCCCTGTGGAAGTCCAGGGCTGTAATCCTACTTATTGCCCTACTTCTACCTTGTAAAATACTAAACTCCACCATGCCGTGATCACTGTAGCCAAGGCTGTTCCCAATTAACGTCCCCAACTAGTCCTTCTTTATTCATTAATACAAGGTCCAGCAGTGCACCTCTTCTCTTTGGTTCCTCCACTACCTGAATTAAGAAGTTATCATCGAAGCACTGCAAGAGCCTTTTTAACTGAACATGTCTAGCTGTGTGGGCTTCCCAACAAATATCAGGGTGATTAAAGTCACCCATGAGTACCTTCTCTATCATGTAAGAGCTCTTACATGTGCAATGCTTATTTTCTTGGTGCCTTCTGAATGTTTTTGAAATGCACTTAGTAAACATGGGTGTCGTTTCCCACACTTGTTTTTCTCTTTAGCAGGAGAGCTTGCAGGTATTTCTAAGTTTTTGCAGCCTGATACTCTAGCAAGTTCATTTATGTTACCAAGAACCATTTCTAATCCTGATGTCATATGACAGGACCCACCATGAGTTTTACTCCTGTGTCAGCAGCACTGCCTTCTGTTGTGAGATCCACACCCCTCTTTTCTAGCATCCTCTTGGGATTATCAGTGCCAGCACTTTGCTCTGTTAGGAGCATCTGATGATGAAGCTGATGTTGCCTGTCAGAATTACAGATGCTGGAGAGGATTAACGGTGACGTTTAGGTCATATCTAATGAATTCTAGCATCTTGATGAGGAAATCACTGCTCCCAAATTAGGGACCCATTGTATCAGCATAACTGCAGTGTCCAACGCTACAAGTGTATTTCCCTAGTGGAATTACATAGAGTAGAAATTAGGACTTACGTACACTTTTCGACAGACACTGTTTCTAAATTTAGATTAATGCACTGATGCCAAGAGGAGAGTGCTACCAGTTACAAACTCCTTGACTTGAGTCACTTGGTGAAGCTTCCACAAATGACAATATGCCAAATGGCTGGGAGGAAAAACATGTTTTTGATCATACTGTTTCTCAGGAGTGGCTTTTGTATGTCTATTATATCAGCTCCCCATCCCTTATCCTTTGGAATTTTTTTATTGTAAAAGTTTGGATGCACATGGGTGGCTTTCAAAAGATGCTGTTTACTTACACAGGTAGCCTCACTTCTCAGCTTAACTGACTTCCTTTGCAAACTTGTTAGTGATCCAGTAATGCATTATATAAGTTTACATTGCAATATATTATTCAGTTTCAGCAATCTCCTGAACCGTATGCAGGACTTGTAAACTGTGGGTTCAGTCTTTGGTGTTGCTAAGGAATATTCTATTGCCATTCAGTTTCTAACTTTTTTTCAATTTCAAAAGTTGCTGGGATCTGTAATGTTTCTGATTTGTTTTACCAGGGATTTCCAAAAGCCACTTCTTACACACAGGTATAATTAAGTGCTTTGGAAAGAAGGTGTGAACCTCTTGGTGCAAACTTTCAGAATAGATCTAGAATCTCAGCTCTTCTGAATTCCTCAGACTTGATTTGGGGACTTGAGGTCCTTAGGCTTGGCTTCTGGAGAAAAAAAAGTGTCATGACAAGTAGTAAAGGCCATCCCTTGTGCCATGAAAATGAGATTTCACTTGCAAGCAATTGGGCAGAGACACTTGCCTGCCTCTCTTATGTTACTGTTGTAGGTATTTAACTTGTATAGGGTATCTTACTTCACTGAAATTAATGGAACAGTTCACACCTCACAAAGCTGTAGCTTCCAGGTTTCTGTATATACATAAAATATTTTTATTAGTTATATTTAATGCACCTTTTGAGGGATTTTACATGTCTGTGATGGTAGATATTTAAAATCTGAAATTGGACAGAGATACAGCTGCAACGAGCACTGTGAAACCTTATTTTTCAGGTACTTTTCTCCTAGAATATGACTTGCAAATTTAGCTACTAGCAGTCTATATAGAGTTCATAAAGACAAGTATGTACTTTAGTGAGGGATTCAGTAGGGTGGTCTGTCTTTACCTCTGGGTAAGGATGTGCTGTTTCCTCCCATACCTTTATCTCACCATCCCTATTTCTTAGTCAGGCTGTCTTTTTAAATGTAATTGCTATTAGTATAGAATTGCGTAGGGAATATCATTTGTGAAGTATTCTCAGGGAAGTGTGATGGAGGGATTTCACTTGTGTTTTAAGGGCCCAGCTGATCTGCCATTTCAAGTCTGAGGTGGCAGACATAGCCACAGAGATGCACATGGTTAAGAATACTAAAACAAGAGAACCTCTGTAGTCTAAATTCTTTCCAAATTAGAAAGATAGGTGAACAGATGTCTCAGAATCATGGTATGGGATCTGTGTGCCTAAATTCTACTGATCTACTTCATATGCCAGAGTGCTTTTGTAGATCTGGCCAGTATGATTTTTTTGTTGATAAAATCCAGGGTTTCAGGAAAGATTGTGGCAGCTTGAGAGAAGCGTTTGCTGTTCCATTATATACTGGTTGAATTCTAGCTCTGTTGTAAACCTATGACTAGTTAATGGAATTGTGGCTATAACTTTATCAAATTAATAAGTAAATAAATGAAGCAAAGGAAAGATAGAGTCTTTGTGAGCGACAAGAACGGTTTCTACTCACCTTACGCACTGATTGACAGACACCAACCTCTATGCACCAAGGCAGAGGTATGGTCAAGCTTATATCCTGAGTTGAACACTTTGTCTCAAAAAAAAAGTAGTTTAAAACCTCTCCTTAAAAACAGAAGAGGAAATATCTGTTCTTTGTATTATCTACCCATTGACTCCTAATCTTTTTGGGAAGTGTACTGTACGTTTTTTGTCTGCCCCAAACCACACAACAAAAAATGTTAATCCCTTTTCCCTTGCAAAGCTATACTATTATATATTGAAATCAGCTGAAACTTGAGTTTCCTTTGAGTTTCAGGGCAAGATTGGGAGAAGACCCCAGTGGTTACCCGCTGTCATCACAGTTGTGCATTCAGCAGTTTTATGTCAATTGAATAGCCCTGGACTAAAATCTGAGTTACCTTTAAGTGTCGCATATGGGTGGTAGCAAGCGATACAGTGATGCAACAGGACTAAATGAATGTCTTTGCATTTCTACCTGCTCAGTGTAAAGCAGAAGGTCCTTTCTGACCAAAAAGTTGTCAGTCTGACATGTATGTGGTAGTGAATTACAATCAGAAATGTGAAGCACATAACTGTATTAACTGCTTGCTCACTTGGTTGACAAAGGTTGCTGTTCCCGCAGCAAGGACAGCTGAGCAACTCGTAAAGAGCAGCTTCATGAAATCCGGGAAGGTTTACATTATTATGCCAGACTTAAACTTCTGTGGCTCAGAAGCTACTGTACAACCTGTTTGGTCATCTTGGCTGCAGTGCAACCCCTGCCAGAGGTGGCACACACTTCAGTCACCTGCTTTTAACCTTCTTTTCCGAAGTGTCAGAATTTGGCAGAAATTTAGACAAAATTGGGTTACAGTGGGTCAGGAGAAGCAATGGCATCTATACAGAATAAAGCCCACACATACACAGCATTCTTGGGAATCTTTTCTTGTGACTGGCAGCAGAAAAAGGAAGGGCAGGCTAAGAAGAAAGTGGCTGAAATGAGTTAGGAGTAGTTACTTAATATGTTAGCTACCACTGAAACTTAAATATTATCATTAGTTTTAATCATTCAAGGACTGGAGTACCATTAAATATATCTTGACGTCTGTACATCCATACACAACAGCATTTTGAAAATGTGGTAATTTGTATAGAAGACCAGCAGTGAAGAAGCAAATTGGTTAAATGTGACAGAACACTAATATTGATGAAAGTCCTACTTTGTTTATTTTCTTTCAGTTTACAAGCTTTGAGGAAGGAAAAGTCACGAGATGCTGCTCGCTCTCGACGGGGAAAGGAGAATTTTGAATTCTATGAGTTGGCAAAGTTGTTGCCACTGCCTGCAGCCATTACCAGCCAGCTTGACAAGGCATCTATCATCCGACTTACAATTAGTTATCTGAAAATGAGGGACTTTGCTAATCAAGGTGATCCTCCATGGAACTTGAGAATGGAAGGACCTCCACCTAATACATCAGTAAAAGGTATGGAGTAAATATGTTGTATAGTATCGAATATGGCAGCCTTTACTAGTCTCTAAATTGAAATTTTTACCATCATCCTTTCTTCTTTCCCTGCATATCAAATCCTTTAAAGGGATACAAATGTGGAAATCTGAGGTCTGCATGAGAAAGACACCATGTGAAGGTGAAATAAACCTCTTATTTATTTTCTATTTAACAAAAAACTATTGATGTAACTATTACAGCTGTAAGTCTTCTGGGTGACATAGACTAAATTGTTTAAAGTTATTTAGCAATGATTGTATTGCTTTCTTTTAGTATTTTATATAAGGATGCTTTTGAGAGGAGCATGGCATTATTCCTTGACTTGAGGACTCAATCTCTTAATTCTCTGGCTAAATCTTAATGACAGAATCATGTATTTCTGAAGTTTGAGAGCATCACATCCAAATTTTTAAATCTTTGGATTAGAGACTAGGATTTTATTTATCATCTTGTAATGTGTATAGAAATTATTTTGACTTCTGAGCCAGTAGGCATCTATCAACATTTCAGCCAAAACAGACTGTTTGGAATATTAAACACCCTCTTTTCATGCTCAAACAAGCAGTTGGGCAGCAAAATCAATGTTTTAGACATGAGTTGCCACAAAAGTCAGGTAATAGTGGAATCAAACAGTTATTTTAGAGGCAGTGTGCATGTTGGTCCTAAATAGTGTTTCCAATGACTTGTGTAAATTGGATATTTTTTTGTAAATTGTTTTTACTTATGTAGATGAGTGTGATCTTGCTGTCTGATAAATATTTTACATCAGAGAGCAATTTGCATTAACAGAACTCAAAGTTACCAAAACCTAGGAATTGTGGTTGTCCTGGCTTTGACAGCACAGAAAACTACCCTGTTTTATTTTAGCCGCTGATCTCACATTTTGGAGGAAACTTAGTTTGCGAAGAGGCATATAAGATTTGAGCACTTCAGGTTTTTTCCACACATTATGGAACTTTAACTTTTAATTGACACTAAACTATATAGACTGTACATAGCATAAGGCAAAAGAAAAAGCCACCTTTAAGGGTGGAGGGAGGAGGGGGAAATAGAATCTTATTTATCAGCCCACAACTGCCCATGAAGGGTTTCTAGTATTGATGGTGCAAAGGGCTTTTACCTGCTCTTCTGTTTAAAGGAAATAATATTAATTAAGGAAACTTGTAATTTTCAATGGATGGAGATAGACATGGAGGGCAAAAACCAAAGGACTTTCAGGCTGGTGATTTAGTAGCTGGACATATTTACGTCATTTCATATATTTCATTTATATTATCTGCCACATCATATATAATTTTCATGGAGGGGAAAAAAAGGTAATACTGCATCATCCAGAGCATGAGTACAATATGGTTCATCAGGCTTCTGATATAGTATGCAAATGTTCCCCATTTTTTCAGCATGAGAGTTTATTCTCAGGCAATTAAACAGTGTTTCAAGGCGGATGTAAAGTGGACTCTGCTTGTACGATCTATGATCTGTCTGTTAAAATAAATAATTCCTCCCAAAATTCCTGTAGCTAACAGACATACAGTGCTTCTACAAGCTGTCCTGTATTACAGAGTCTGATCTCTGCAGGTCTCTGTGTATGTTTTCAGAGAATCTCAGATCTGTTTTTCATTGTCCTCCTGTGGAATATATACCTGAATACTGAAGCTTTCTTTTTGTGAAAAGATTCTAATGAAGAAAAGAATTTTAGGGGAGAATGAAACGTTATTCTTAGACAACAGCATAAATAGTCTGGCCTAGATTAACATGTTTCTCCCTATAAAAAAGCCAAGTAAACATTTAATGTCTTTCCACCCTATCTGATATAATAATCCTGCTCCTTCACCCATCTGGTGATACGGTTCCCATTGCTCTAGGCATAAGGGGTGTGGGGAAGCTGTGGAAGGGTTTTTGCTTTTTTTTTTTCCTCATGTTTGAGTATTTAGCTTTATACTAACTAGGGTTGTATTATTTATGTGTCAGTACATCGAAATAATGCTTGATGAAACAGTGTTTCATTGTATAAGAATACAGGTTTATAGTACAGGTATATTTTATTACTTCACCAGTTATCCTTACATAGAAACCTGTTAACACATTCTGATCAAAGATTCATGAAATTACATCAAAAGAAATTCATTTTCATTTATTAAAGTTGCTTTTTGCTGCCCTTGAAGTTCATATGGATAAACAAGCTCACATAAACAGCTTGCAGCTTCACGTGAAGTATAGTTGATAATCCTACAATAAAACACTAGACATTATACTTTATACGTGCCCAAGCAATCTTCTGAATAGACTTAAAGGTATTTGGAAAATTATATGAGAGGTACTTATGTTGCATAGGCAGCTGCCTTTCCCCCCCCCCCCTCCAAATATGTTGGTCTGCTTGTGTTAATAATTAAATTTGAAAGCTTAGTTTTAAATTTGTCCCTCAGTACTGTATAGCAATTTGATCATTTTAATTTAGTATTTCAGGAAGGTCCTTTACTCTGCCCAGTATTTATCACAGCTTTTCTTAAAAGTCTATAAAGGCTGATGAGTTTGTTTTCTTATGCCTGTTGTGTAGCGATCACTACAAGGTGTGCTTGCAAATGAACACTCGGGTAACTCCATATAATATTTTCAGAGTCAATTACTTCATGGAAATATCTTGAGCAATTGGAAAGTAACAGATAGTTTTCTCCATTGTTTTAGAAATACCTGTATTGTTATAATACAGATCAAATCTAAAATGAACATTATGCATTATTCAAGAAATGACCAGGCATTCCCAGCAGTGTTTCAGCTAAATAAACGATGATTGTAACCTTTAAAGAAATCTCATTGTGGTGACTATTGGTAAATCATTTCTCCATTCGTAGTAATCTTTATTTAGAGGCTATCTAGAAACCATTATATCTTCTATTAATCTTAAAAGCAAAAGCCAATGATTTGACATTTCCTAAAAATGGATAAATTTTTCATCTTCTAATACAGCAGACTTCAGTCAATTTTTTTTGGTACATCGTCTAAGGCTTTCTGTCCATAGGAAGTATTAGTCCTTGTAAACGAATACACACACAACTTGCAGCAGATAAGTTCAAAGATTACAGTTCTTAAAGACCAGGACATGATTCTCATATGGCAGAAAATAATCAAAAAGTTATTTAGAGTCAGTAGCAATAAAATGGTTATTCTTTGCGTACCTCATACAGTATGTTACGAATAACAGTACTATTCTTCTCTGGTTCCATCCCTCCAAAAGTCTTTGTTTGACTGCCAGTATTTAAGGGGTATGTTCTGAGGAGAACAGTAAATTAGCTACTGACAATTTTTTTGCACTTGAAGGTGAGTTTTCTGAAAGTTTTGATCTGGGAATGGAAGTATTTTTGTAGTATATACTGTGTGTTCAGCTAGTAAGTGGTGCTTTACATGGCACAGCACTTGAAGTCCTCTTGTGTGTTTTGATTGCCAGACCTCTACCAGACCCTGTAATCCTTTTCTAACATCAGACTCTTGTGAGAACCTTCATATTTTGGAATATTGTCTTCAAATAATTAACTCCAAATTTCTTTATATTTTTAGTACAAACTGTTGCTGAAAATTTTTAAAGATCATGCAGCTTTTTATGTTCTTTTCCTCTATGTCATAGGCATTTTTACCAAGCTGTATTTTCTTCCTTTTTTTCAAGTGAAGAGAGGAAGGGAGAGGAGGAGTGTGAGGCACCATGATGTTCTCTGGTGTGTTGAATGTGTTTGACTGATGTAAAGTCATGCCATGTATTTCCTTTTTGGGCAATCTTTGGGACACTGGTACTGACTTGGGACCACTGTCACTATAAAAAGAAGGCTCATGACTCTCTCTCTTGAACAGAGTTCCCAGCATTTGCCATTTCTGTTTCTTTTGAAGCAGCAATTAAACCCAGTAGTCTGTGCCTAATTTTGCAAACCCTTGTCCTGGAAATTTGCCATGATGACATCAAAATATTTATTAGGTTTTCATTCTTTTTTTAGTTGAAGTGAGGTGTTCATTTCTGTCTTTGGAGGTACAAGTGTTTGTGCAAGGCCATGAGTCTAATTTCCTGCTGAATGACATGATGTGCAGAAACTAGAATATATAAGACCACTTTAAGCATGTCTTTTCTTTGAATGAAAAAAAGTAATTGTGGGGTTATTCACAATCTCAAGTTATAAGTGGGTTTATGATTTTTTTTGTTTTAAGCCAAATTTTTACTTTTTACATTACCTAAGTAAAATAATTTTACTTACCTTCTGCTGTAAGAGAAGAGGTGAATGAGAGATTCTAGCTGAGGAGTGAAAAGGATTTCAGTAAATAGTACTGACCGACTGGTAGGTTGTGTGAAGAATGTCACTTTTAGTTTAGCGATCTCTGCTTTTGGTATTACATGTTCTATAATTAGGTAGTTTTACACATCTGTGTTCTGGAGTTAATATATATCAGGATGAAAAGGAATTAGGTGCTGTCAAAAGTGTTTGTGGTGAACTGAAATTTTTTTTGTCCAAATTGTTCCTGTCCAATGTAACTAAGTATGACTGACATGTTGCTTGCAATAAAGCATTCAATGTTACTTCACTTCTGCATTGGTAATGAAATAAAAAAAATACTTTTATAATCACGAGAAGAAAAATTATGCTTTGAAACAAAATTACACCCGTTTTCTTCAAACTAGCGTGTTTTTCAAAGGATCCATTGTCAACATACACAAAGTACGTAAGTATGGGTTGAAAATGAACTTGATGTCTTTTCATACTATGGAGGTTGAGGAAATAAGTCCAGTGCTTTGAATTCTCTGGGAAAGAAAATAATCAATAAGGATAATTGGAAAGTATGCTAATTGTTATCCCAAATTTCAAGTGGGATTACTTTCATTAATTTAAATACCTTTTTCTAATAATTTTTATGCTGGATATGTATGCATTTTTAAGAGATAAATAAATGGTCCTCTTCTGAATAATCTCATTGTGGAAACCCTTTAAATAACATTACCTGTTGTTAGCCTTTTATATTTTAAACTGAGTGTTGTCTTCTGAGCAGGAGATGCAAGATAGTACAAGCCTTTCCCTGTCGAACCACACAAGCCGTCCACTAAGACCAGCCTTCTCTTCTGAACCATCACACAACTCTGTCTTAGGGAAACCATCTATAGGGGTAAAAAAATAAGAGTTACTTTCTTCCTCAGTGTTTGTGGCCTAAGACATTGTTTTTCACTGTTAGACATGAAAAGGTCAATCAGATGAAAACAGCATAATGCAGATGAGTTGGCGGTTTTGCTTGTTATGAAAAGAGTCTCCGGATTCAGCCATCCCACGTTGTGTGGAACTTCTGCTTGCGTGCTGTAGAATTCTTGATAGCCCTGTAATTTATTTCTTCCTATCTTTCAGGCTTTTTTCTTATTCTTAAGAAAATCTGATTCCTGTTTACATATAGGCCACTATAAAGTGCTCTGACTGTGTACCACTATCAAACACTGTTTGTAAACATAATGTCTATACATTGTAAACCTGTTTATGTGGCAATAGGGGCAGTGCAGCCGTAGGCATAGGTAGCTTAGTCATTTACCTATTACTTAGGTTAAAGAAAAAGACGATTAGGTGTTGTTTGAATGTAGGAAACAAGTGCTGGAAATTTCAGTCAGTGGTAAAACATTAATGTTTTTTGTGAGAATTATTGATGGTTTTCTGGTATGAAAGATATGGAACGCAAAATGAGGTAGCTCTGTTTGAATCTCATTGTGATAGATAAGATGAATTGAATACTGGAGTTGGAGTTGGTGGTTGCGTAGTGACAAGTGATCATGACCTGATTGCTTTCAATCTCTGCAAATGGAGGAGGGTGCCAACGAACATACTCAGTGCTTTGAGGGACTAATTGCCTAATGGGGAAACTTATGTGTGAAATTCATTGTGAGGAAAAATTTTGATGGAAAAATTAGAATAAAAGTTGACTAGAACTCTTAAAGAAAAATTTCTGAAATGATGATTTCCTATGCACCTGAAAATTATAAAACCACATCCTTTTTCAGTATGAAAGTGAAATCAATAATTTGAAAAAATATGTATGTGTATTTATGTAAAACTTTTGGAATAAAAGGGAAATATATAGCAGTTAAGATAAATTGGAATGTCTGAGGTGCAACAAGTTAACAAAGAAAAGCAGAGACATTAAGGAAAAATCTAGCAGGATTAGAAAAAGTAAAGAAAAATTGGTTTTATGTGTATTAGAAATGGGAGGAATTCTGGCAATGATATAAGCTCATTAGCAGTAAGGTATAGTAAAACTTCTACTGATGCAGCAAAGGCAGGAGAGCTTGATACAGGTTTCTTTAAGTGCTTGCCTGTACAGAATCCATTCTACAGGTCTTTATAGTTCAGGTTACTGTTAACGGTAGTGTTCAGGGAGCATACACAATCATAGTCATCAACAATGCAAAAACTTGGGGAGAAGAATTCTGCTGTCAGAGTTCATAGTTTGGTGAATTTGGCAGTGTTAGGTTTACAGTTGGACTCGATCTTAAAGGTCTTTTTCAACCTAAATGATTCTATGATTCTATATCATATCTTCTTAGTCAAAATGAGATTATTATAGCTTGTTGTGGGTTTTTTCATCTTGTTTGTTCCTCCTTGTTTCTCCCTCAAGCTCCTCTTGCAAAAGTATTCTGATGCTGGAATCCAAATGTTGGAGTCCCAAGCGTGAGGCTCCAAGAATTGCCTGTTCTGTGTTTGAGTCATACCCGTATGTGATTCTATCTCTACCTGTTCTACTGGCGAAAAAGGAAATCTTTAGTGTCTGAATCAAACTTTAAAAGTACTTGAAAAACAGAAGGGTATTTTTCTTAGATGTGCCAAAAAAAAAAGCAGATCTTCCCAACAGGGTGGGGAAACCCCTGACATCTCAGTAACATCCACTGGCATTGCCCCGCTGTGGTTGCCACAGTTCTGTGTTGCTTTGATAGGTTACCTGCCATGGCACACACAAGGGACTCTGAAACCCTTGGACATCATCATCCTAAATCCCAGCTTGCAGTGTTTCTCAGATATTCCAGAACTGTTGAATAAATTGTCTTTTATGTGTTATTTTGTACTGAAGTATTTGTAAGGTATTTGACTTACTAGTGCATAGGAATTATCATTTTAAAATACTGGAAGAACATTATATTGGCAGAACCAAGCTCAGCACTTCAACTGTATAACTGATTTGTCTTGGAAAGCAGATTGACATGAAAGGTACTGTTAAGAAAGGAGTTTCTGTGGTTTTCTGCAGAAACCACTCTGGGCATGATCATCAATGAACTTGGAGTAAACATGACATAAGTGCTGATTTAAAATTTGCAAATTACAATGATGTTTGGATCATAGACAATGATCTGTCCAGCTTAGTAAAGCAAACCTCATAAAATTTATTTATTTCAGTGTAATAAAATGGAAAATATTATTATTATTATTCTGTGTATTTTTATCTTTGCTGTCCTAAACTCCAGGCTACTAGTTGGTGCTTTGTAGTTAATTTTGTTACAAGATTTTGAAAGGTTTTGGTTTTCTTGTGATGCAGAACAGGAACAACAGGAAAAGCATTTCAAGTTCAGCTCTCCTTTTTTGCATGAACAAAGGCATAAAAAGAGCCTACCTGATCCTTTCAGTTCTGCTAGCAGAAATGATAGAATGATTTCGTTTCTCATGGTGCTTTATTTGTATCGTAAAAAGTTCTATCCATCACTTCTGTGTAGACACAAAACATTTACTGCTGGTGACAAATTAATACTCTTTCTAAAATGCTGTCAATCAGATGTCAGTCCCTGGAAGAGTTGTTTATTGCTAGAACTCCACCTTACAACTTAACAATTAAATAGGAAAACAACCAAACAGTAAGTGTTTTTAAAAGCAAGGAAATAGAACAGGTGACTTTAATGTCTTTTCTCTCACTCGCAGCCATTGTATTTCTAGTCTATCACATTGCAATTCATCTTCCTTTTTCTCGTGCTGTTACACTGACTTGGTCATTTTTGCATTTTCATTATGTTCTTTTAATGCAGTTTATTTTTCTTAGCCATTCTTTTTTTTTTTTTTTTGAGTCCTTAGCTAGAACACCGAATCTGCATAAAGTCTTCCTCTTGTACTCAGCTTCCAGTGTTGACTCTCTCCTTTTTGTAGTCCTGTATTTTTGTCGATGTGTTTGCATTCTTAATGCAGTCTTGATGATGAAAACAACCTGGTGAAGAATTTCAATATTTAAAAGAAACCCCAAAAAGCTTTAACGTTTTCACTTCATTCTTTCTTCCTTCAATGTGCTTGTCTTTCTGTGCACAGTAATCCTTACTGTCATTCAAAATTCACTCCTGAGTTGAGAACATACTTTTCTCATTCTAGCTAAAAGATGATGGGTGTTGTCATTATAAGTAATGGTTGAGAACATTGACAGTATTGGCTGAGTGGGTTTTGGCAAGAGCACGGGCCGAAGCCCATATTTACTTGCAGAGGTAAATATGTTAGGAGGAGAATAGTATTGACAGTTGCATTGGCTCCAACCTTGGTGATGATGGTAAAATAAGTCAGGGAAAACTTTCAAATTAAAACCAAGTTAATTTCTTGTCAGTATATAATTGATATGGCTTTTCATCCAGGAGAAATTTCTTTGTAAAAGTCAATGCCACAACAATCCACTTTTTGAAAGCTCTTAATAAAATGTTTCCATATGATTTTTACATTCATGTTTTATGTTGCATGGGTTAGCTCCAGGTGGTCTTTTTTAGAAGCATGAATATGTTAAATTATATGTTCAGTCTACATAACTTTTTCAAATAATGCACATGATGGGGTTAGCCAATTACAGATGTGCAATAAATCCGGTGTGCCAAAAGCGCTTGTTCTGCTTTTTGCTTTTAGTAATCAGAAACAGACAAAAAGTAATCACTGCTGTAGTTTTTGATATGTAAAATGAAAAAAAGGCTGTTGCTATATGTAGATTGCCGTATCTGATAGAACTTTCATTTGTCTTTTTGTTTGTCCTTTTCTGAACAGAAATGTCTTTGCTATGAAGAGTGTTTTGGACAGATCCTCAGTAAAGCTTAATATTGTAGTGCTCCATTTTGCAAATGAAAGCGGTTGAGGAATTGGATCTTGTGGTTGGATTTAACAGTTTCAGTATAACTATCATACCTTATTCTCCTCAGCTGAGCAGAGAATGCAAGGACATACTCAAAGTCCTGCTAAATTCGATAGAGCTTAGCCTTTGTTTCTTCTATTAATGTAGTTTATTGGTTTTCTGGGTCATCGGAATTTTTACCATATATCTCCAGTTGAATGAGTGCTTCTTTTAGACCTTGTTGAGTCTGTTGCAGAGATAATAAATACATCTGTATGAAGAGTGGAAGAAATAGATTAACCAACTGATAATGAATGTAGCAGAGACGTTAAAAAACAACCAACCAACCAACCCCAGACAGGGAGCCATGTCCTTATTAGTATGTAGACATGAGGGAATAAAGCAGTGTAAATGAATGGGCTTTTATAATATTTGTTTTACCAAGAGTTACATCACTCTATATTACAAGTAAAAAATTATGACTCAAAATATTTTGTCTGAAGTGAAAGAAAACACACAAACTTTTTTTTTTTTTAAATGGGAAGAGTAAATCTATTTTTCCCATCTTGTATGTTTGCAGTCACATATTTATTAGTATTTTCCAAAGTGACTGTCTCAATATTTGGAGTAAATAATAGTCAGAGCCCTGGCAGTGAAGTTTGAAGTATATGGATTTAATAATAATTCTGATTTTCATGTAATAGTTATATTAGATACCTGTCATCAACAGAGTGAGATTTAGATACTGAAGGTAGACCCAGCAATTTCAAAAACCAAAGTGCAGTGATTTTATATCTAATATGCAAGTATAACCACAATCTGACCAAAGTTTGACCACAATATCAGCGCAGCTTAATTTCTGCAACTGTTCTCTTTGAAGCCAGAGGAAGGAAATAGAGTTTCCCACAAATCCCTATGCTCTTGTGGTCTCCCATTTCAATCAGGGATATAAAGTAGAATGCAATGAATCCATAGTAAAGACTTTCCCAGGACATTAGAGAGATCAGTAAAAACTGTTTTCATTAGCTGTCTGTAATTAAAGAACACCCTTCATAGAGAGCTTACAATTTAGAGAACATGTAAGCCTCTGTGTCTATCCGAGATTGGGAGCAAAATAAGAATCTCCACAGAGCTGGGGACTTGGGTGTTGTTTCAAAATATCGAGCTCCCTTAAGAAACATCTTTTCTGTTTATTTACTAGCTTTTAAGCCAAGGTGAATATTTTTTTTTTAAATTTCAAAGGTTTTAGTCATACTGTGATTTCTGTTCCTAAGGAAGGAAAGGTAGGCAAATCCCTAATAAACTACTTAACTCCGGTTGTGCCACTGTTCTCCTCCTAAGTGGAACTGTTAGAAAATGCTTACCTTAATTTCAATGCTTGAACATGTCACTCCCTATAATTCTTACTTGCAGAGTTAGCTGAGTGCATCTGCACAAGCATGTGTGTGTTGTCACTTTGCATTTTACTTGTATCATATAAAAATTGGTTTTGCTTTGCTTTGCATGGGGTGGTGCTACATGCAAGTACAAATTCCCTGTCTTATTTCATCATCTGGCAAGTCATTAAATGCATATTCATAATCATAAAAGGAAGAGGAAGAAATATTCTTGTTCACATTTTTGTACATATAGACAATTCCCGAACATTACCTATAGCAAGCAGAATATTGTCAACATTACCTCACTTCAGATTTTATAGACAACTACAGTTGTCTAAAGGTTTAGGAAAAATCAGGAGCTGGTTTATTGTTTGCTTTTTTAAGTACATATGACATTTCTACAACTCAGAGCAACTCTGCATTTATACATCCCCTTTCAAATTTGAATTGCTGCGTATGGCAGCTGTTTCTCATCCCCTTGATGAAGCAGAACAGTGCTGATAACGCTAATAGAGAAATTGAGGCATATACAGATTTAGGGCGAGCTTTTCAAAACAGCGCAGCACCCCAACTGGGGCCAGATTTCAAAAGATCTCTGATCCTATTCAGCAACAAAATAAATAGCCAGATTTTCAAAAGATTTCAGCACTTTGGTAATCTGATCATAAGAAGCAGCTGCTGAGCACATTTGCAAAGCCAGCCAAGAGTGACTTGTTCAATATCACATGAGAAGCGTGTGGTAGAACAGGGAATAGAGCCCTCTTCCCATGTCCCAGGACTAAGAGTCCAGTTCTTAAGCAATAACGCTATGTTCATGTCCTTTGCAAGAATACTGTATTTAATGAGCTTTTCATTAGGAAATCTAATCCAGGTCTGTGAGGAGATAGTTTTCGGAATAAATTTAAGATTTACACTCAGGGTAGATAATGAAGCAATCAAATAGGAGGAATATTGCTAATTCATTTTGTATTGAATCTCTGTGTTATATTGTCTTAATTAGGTATATCTTGCAAAAAGAGAAAGTCCCTTCAGTATTTTTTAAAGACTTAGTAGTCCATTGCCAATCTTTTAAGTGTCACAAGAAAAAAATTAGAGTCTAACTAGGTATTCTAAAAAACCCTACAGAAGCCTGTGGCAGGTATACTGTATGGCAAGTCCAGGCGTGATTTTCTGTGGCCTTCCACCCTTGTACCACTTTCTGAGGGCATAGGTTTTATTTTTGTTTACATTTTTAAATGTTTCTTTCTGTCCCTTCCTAGAAATTAAGAAAATGGGGTGTTTAGTTTTCTTTTTCTGAAGATAAATATTTTCATTGCTTATTTATTACTTCAGCACACTATTTTCTCTTTACCCTTGTATGTCAGGCTGTTTCTGCTTATTTTGTGCATAAATCCTGTTACTCTTGTTGTCCTGCTCTCTGTAATTTCTATCTCTATGCTATTTTTTTTTTCTCTGCTGTTCTTTTGCTCCAACATCCTATCGTGAAGACTTAAAGGGCAAGCTTTTTTTCACAAATACTGCTAAGGAACTGAGAGGAAAATTAACAGCTCGTCTAACCTCATCATACATTTTACTTTTGTAACTGGTTTCTTCAACAGCCTCACGGAGGCTGTTGATTCTCCAACCGCCTCATTAAACATAAAGGAACTGTATTCTTCATACAGACAGCTATGTTGAGAGGCCATTTGGCAGCCTTGAGATTAAACGCTCCAACATTTTACAAGGTCTACATGTTGACTCACCCATCACTACCTTGGAGTCAGCCCAACAGATGTTCCTTGGATAGAAGCATCAGGCAAAGCCAGTGCTCAAACAGCTTTCCAGTGTGCGCTTACTGGCAGTTTTGATGTAATTTGGTCTCCAGCAGTGATGATTCCAGACAGTGAACGTGGCATGGGATGATACTTAAAGATGCCCATATCTGTCCTGAAAGGGTTCTTATTTCACCTGCCAAACGGGAAGATGAATTTTGGAGACAGCCTCTGTTCAGTCTGAACTGAACTGCACACAAAGGATAGATATGGTAGATAGATAACCATTCTATGATTCTATATGATGGTCATGAGATGATTGGTCCTTGAAGTGCAGAGCACTTGCAGAACTGTTTTGTTGAGGTACAATGTTGAGCAGTTGTGGTAAGCATCCAGTCTGACTTCTTGCAGACCCCAGACAAAGAACCTCATCCAGTATTTTCTGCATCTGTTTGAGTGTATCTTTTTGAGTTTATCTCTTTGGAAAGTATCTAATGTTGATGTAAAGCATATAAATGATAAAGAGTCAACTGCATCCCTGGGCAGATAGTTCCAACGGTTAATTACTGTCACTGTGAAAAAAGTGTGCCTCATTTGTAGTCTTATTTCAGCTTCAGCTTCCAAACACTGGATCTTGTTATGCCTTTTTCACTAGATTAATGAGCTGCCTACTGTCAGAAATCTCTTCCACATGTAGGTATTGTGATCCTCTTAACCTTCTTTTCAGTAACTAAATAAATTGAGCTTTCTTAGTCTTTCACTGTAGGGAATGACTTTCAGAAGTCTAATCACTCTTGTAGCTCTTATTTGAGTCCTATCCAATTTTCTAACATATTTTCAGAATGGAGGAAACCACAGTTGAACACAGTATTTTGGTAACAGTGTCATAAAAGCCTGAAGTAAAAATTGCAGTATCTATTCCAGTGTGATATTGTATGGTTTATCCCAGTGACATATATTTGATATGCTTTTTGATGTAAGATGAATGGCTCTTTTTTTTTATTTTGGGAATTAACATTAATTTCTCTCTCATTGTGGTGGTTCTGGATTCCTTTTGCTGTAGGGATTGAACAATGTCAAGAGGTAAATTCTCGGGAATAATTGTCAATGCTGAAGGTTACCCTTGGTTTGTATTTTGTTTCAACAGCATAATTATTTCAGTAAGAATAGGGTGTCATAGAGAGAACTGAACTTAAGAGAGCAGGCACCACAAGGTGAGATTGGGGAAGGTAATCTTCTGGGGAAAGTGACTTTCACAGTTAGGATATTGAATGGGTCAGGATAGGTACAAGTGCAACGTTAGCTTACCTACAGAATTCTGAACGTCTCTGCAAACAAGCACCTGTCCAGGGATGTCTAAAAAGTTCCTTGTGTCACCTTCCAGTCTGATACCTGTCTTATTCAGACAACTTGCATTGGCATGTTGGGTACCAATGTTCTGTCTGGACAAGAGAAACCAGAGCACAGCCAAACTAAGTGAGCTCAGGAGATCCTTCCTAAGAATGCACAAAAGGTTCCCTTCCACCCAGACCTGCCTCAAAGTCACCTCTGCACACATGCACACAATCACAATCCTAGTACTGTGGTGCACCAAAGTTAGGGCTCTGCAAGGAAAAGGAGCTCACTTTCTAAGACAGAATATTAACTGGATCCAGAACTTGTATGGAAATAGGAAGAAAATAATTCCTCCTGAATCTAGACTTCCCTTGGTTCAGAATTAGAGTTAAGTAGACTCTGATTATCTGCCTGATTTGAGTTCAGCTGTCTCTAGTGTTTCCAAGTAATGAAAAGACATAAGCCTTGTCTTTAAGAAAAAGTGGTTTCTTCAGAGTTCATGTAGTTTCTTCACAAGTGTAAATGAAGCTGCAGATTTTGCTGGTGACTTCCTTCAGTTTGTGTTCTCAACAGTTAATTCTGTAAGTACCACACAAAGGTTTCAAGCCCTTGGCCATTTACCACTGTGAATTGCTTTGGGAGAAAGATATTTTACTTTCTTTTTAATCCCATACAAAAGCTGTCTCCTCAGACTTCTGGGTCAATTCCTTGCAGTTCCATTCAGTTAACTTTCCTAGCCCAGCCAGCAATCTTTGGTCAGCTCAGGGGAAACTGTGCTTCAGTCCTCAGTTCAGAGGCTTGGGATTTCATCTGTCCTCAAAAATTTGGGGCAATTAATTAAATTCTATGCTGCATTAAAGGAAGTGCTATCAGACCTTCAGGTCTTGCTTCTCTTGTTTGTAAAGTAAGAAAAGAAAACCCTTGGATCTGAAATGTTATCACTCATCACTGCCCTGCCTCGCAGCAGGCTGCCGGGAGGAGATCGGGTGTACTCTTAGAGGCAGACTGAAGAGAGGATTGACTCTATCTCCATTACTTTCTTCCCTCATCTCACATTACCCAAACGACAATTTTTCAATTTACCATACCCATATTTGCACTGATTTCTTCCCCAAAACTATTTACTAGGGTGGTGTTACTCAGAACACTAGCCAGCATTTAAGAATGCTTTGGCCTCTTTGCACACTCTGTTGGTTGTGAGTTTCCAATGATAAATTGGATATTTATCCAAGGATAAATTAGATAACTGCATTCATTTGCATGACTTCTCTACAGAACTTTTAAAACACTCTTTCTTAAAAGGGAAACATAAATATTAATAGATAATATTTGACAGGAAAGTAAGTCAGGTTACAGATTATATCTGATATTAGTGGAGTTCTTTGTGTATATATAAATGTATTTTAGTAAATTATAATAGAGTAACAAGAAAGTTGAAATAATCTGAATCCATCTGTAGTATATTTTATGCTTCTAAATTTCAATTTAACGCCTCTGTTTAGTTTCATACTGATCATTTATACTGACAAAAAGAAGGAAAAGAAAACAAGGAACCTGTCATCAATCATTCATTTAATCAAGTAGCAAAAGTAGATAAATAAACATACTGAGTTAATTACTCTTCTGTATGTAATGATTGACAATAATGTTAATTTATTCCCATTTTTAACCTTTGATTGTCAGTATAGTTAGGATTAATAGGCACTGACAAAATGAGAAGAAATAAATTTCTGATAGCCACTGAATATTGCTAATGTTGGAGTGTTTTCCTCTGAAACTTCTCCCTGAAGATGTACCAGATCTATGTCATGTGTTATTTTTCACACTTTTTTGTGCCATGTTTCATGCCATTTTGGTGGTTGCTATTAGTTTACAGACATATGGCCAGGAATATTTTATGAATGAAGAGGTTTCTGGAATATACAATATTACTTCTTCACATTTATATGAGAATTGTAATTTGAAGATCTCAAAATACTTTACACATATTATTGTAGAGTATATTCAAAAGCTAGTAAAAAAGGCAGTGTTACAGCTGATAACTGCTCCATCCATCAGACAGCATTTCTTCCATAGTTAATCTTCTGTTCTGCCTTTGCAATGTTTTACTGGATCCATCCAAAGTGAAGAGGGGATTTTCAGGCCCTTTGACTTAGAGGTGCAGATTTCCCAAAGCAGCTCTCCCTCTTAGGGGTGCAGGAAGGTTAGCTCAAGAGCTTCTCCTGGCTTTTTACCACCAAATTGTGTCCCCATGTGTAAATAGGCACTTAAATATGTTCTAGTTAATCAGTTATTCCAGCTTCTAAAATATCTTTCTGATATTCCTGTAGATAGTAATTGAAGAGGACATTTTATAGCTTTTTTTGAAATACTGTGTAGCGTGTCATTCAGATAAGTGGAAGGCATGGTGTATGACATACTTTTCATCTAGCTTGAATGGTGTATCAATGCACAAAATACTTTAGTTCTGTTAGAAATAATCTGGTTTTATTCAGGTGTGTTTTCTGCAGTATTTCAATAAAAGTGTTGTTACATATTTCAGAGATGAAAGAGCTTTGCATGTGGCTCTGTGTGTTTTAGTAACTGAGCCCCACACTTCTGAGTTTGGATAAATTTGGATTACACAGGTTTTGTGTTTGGATTTCTAGAGGTATTTTGGGGGGGGTTTTGTTCGTTTGTTTGGTTTTTTTCCTGAAAGAGTGGTCTAGTTGCATATAGCCAAATAAACCCCCAATTGTCTCTATGTTTTCAGAGGTTCAAAAATGGAAATTATTTCTTCTACTCAAAAATTATGCACAATATGGTTCGTTTGTATTTCTTTTTAAGGAATGACAAGAGACAGAGATGGTAATGAAATTTGTCCATACACGGGTTTTCATATACTAAGGAGAAAAAAAAAAAACACCAAACCCTAAAACACTCCAAAACCAGAGAAAAACTAAAAAAAACCCCTTTTGTCACTTTGAAGAGTTCTGCCTTCAAGAAAGAACACAAATAGATTCAGAAAATATGAAAGCCAGTTGTTGGTGTGGTGTGTAGGCGTCACTCCTTCAAAGGTATACTTCATGTTTTTGTTAGGGATTTCCTGCCAGCCCTGTGTCCCCGGGGACAGATACCCTTGCCATTTTGTGGCCTTTTGAGAGACCGTGGTTCCGCTGGACTATGGCAGGTGAAGCCAAGGCAGGAGCTATGCGGGCTGCGGTGGCGTGTGCAGCCCCTGATGAGCTTCGCCTTGTGTGGATGGCACAGCCTTGCTGGTAACCCTGTGTAGGTGTAGTCTACTGACTCCCTGTACCAGGAATAAGGCTGAGAGGCCCACAAAGCCTCATGAATCATCCTTTCTTCTTTCCCTGCATAGCAAATCCTTTAACAGGATACAAATGTGGAAATCTGAGGTCTGCATGAGAAAGACACCATGTGGAGGTGAAATAAACCTCTTATCTATTTTTTATTTAACAACAAACCTATTGATGTAACTATTACAGCTGTTAGTCTTCTGTGTGACATAGACTAAATTGTTTAAAGTTATTTAGCAATGATTGTATTGCTTTCTTTTAGCATTTTATATAAGGATGCTTTTGAGAGGAGCATGGCATTATTCCTTGACTCAAGGACTCAATCAAAAGGCAATTTGCAGGCTATAGATCTTATTAGTGAGGGTGGGCATGGAGTAGACTGTAACTGTTGATCTGTAAGAAGCAATAGGTAAGAACAGTTAGTAAGGGCTGGAAGAACACAGTAAGTAACCACTACTGCGATTGCCTGAGTCTTGAGTCTGAGGATCTTCTCATCCTGTACTGTGTAGATGATTGGAAGCAAAGCTTTGTTTTTATTTTTCAGGGTTTGCCTAAGGGTCTAAAATTTTACTCTTTGGGAAAACAATGAATTTTCTGATTCAGGTCGTACTGAATGCTAAATATTCAGTAAAAAGTATTCTAAAACAAGGGTTTTTTTTCAATAAGAATAGCAAAAAATGTTTAGAATCATTTTCTCTTCCTCATGGATTCACTTGAGACAAAAATGTAAGACTCTAGCCGTGTCACAGAACATAAAATAGAGGACACTACTGCAAAAATCCTTGAAAGCAATCTGCCTAAATTTTTCCTCTGCAGCAGAATATCTCCTTTACCTATTCACTGGGCTGAGCACAATCTTGCCCTTTGTGTATGACAGCTCTATGTTTATCAGCAGCTGTTTTTTCGTAGCTAAGCTTGACAAAGGATAGGGAATAAGATTAAAAGGACTGTATTATCCTGCTTTCTGGTAAGAAGGAGGGAATTGCAAATATGAATTGTCCCATTGCTGATGCCCTGTTCGGAGCATTCGCGCTAGTGCTCTCCAGTCTCTCCACTGCTGTGGTGGGAGGATGGTTCCCTCTAAGAGCACAGCACTGCTCTAGCAGGTCAGCATCCATGGTAGCTGACTGAGATGGGCAGAATCTTTTGTAGGAATTTTCTTCTCACCATGATTAGTTTTTTTAAAGCAGACATGTTCTAGAAAATAAAGCACTGCTTGCTCACTGAAGAGATTAAGCTTATTTTAAGAAGAGAATACAGATTTTTCATTCTTCTTTGGCTATTACATTTCTAGCCTTTAAAAAGTCATAATTAACATCATATTTCAAATTAGAAATTTCAAAAAAAGAGATAAATTTTGAAATATAATGTTTGTAAAACAGTAATGCAAGAATTCCAGTCAATCTCTAATTTTGCTGGGGTGTAACATCATTAAAACAAATTGTTAGGTTTAAACAAATATGTCATACCAAAACCCATTTGTATTTTTAGGATTCAGAAAATTAACTGGTCAAGGATGTAGAATCTTTTGTAATATCATGTCTAAATGTATTGACACTGTATTGATATGTAATTCTAAGTTAGATGATTTTGTAGTTACTTGCCAGACTACAAATTCTTTTAACAATAATGATCAAATTACAATATCAGCAAATCTGAATTTGACTGTTTTTCAGCTCAGTACCTGAATATTTCTTTAAACAAAAAAAGATATTTTTTTCCATGTTTGGAACAGATATTGGTATCAATAATAGACTGAAATGTTATTTAATGGAAATTCTTGTATTTCCAATTTAGATTTTCCAGGCTTTCCTGTCTTATATAGTATTTACTAAGTATTTGAATTATTTTTTTCTTTGTATTTTACTGGGCAGCTTATGTACTCAAAGCATCACCTAAGTACCAATAACACATTCTTGACTGAATAATGATGTATGTTGAATGTTACTTTTTTTGTCTTATAAATGGATGGCAATTTACACAGCTGTGGATGTGGGATGTTTCAATCCCAGACCATGTTGTAAGAAAAATTGAATGACAGTGAGCAAAACAGCAGTAATTATAAAACTAATTACTAAATGCTGATGATGCCCATAGGCTTTGCATAACTAAAATTAGAAAAGGAAATTGCTTTCGGCTTCAGAGAGGCAACATGCTAGTTATTTCACTGTTTCAGTCAAAATGGAACATGGTTATAAAGTTCAATCAGGAAAAAACCCACATTAGTTTATGCACATAATTTTTTATACAGAAATGTTAAAGAATCATCCTTTTTGTCTTTTAATACAAACATATCTGTCACATAAATCGAGAAAAGTGACATGAAACTACTTGTTGAACATCTTTCTATATAGCTTTACATGGCCTAATTTACCACTGAATTTGCTGTTTATCAAAAAAACTACATGAATATAAAAAAGTGCTTCCTATCACCTAAGCCCATATGAACTAAATGTTTGGGATAAAAAACAGGAGACTGGATTTCAAAATTCTGTCACTTCTGTTCCAGCTCCTATTGTATGTATTCTGGGGATACATATAAGTGTGTGTGTATATATGTATGGGGACCATGTTCATTTGTTACACATATATGTGTTTTCCCAGGGATAGAACTGCTAGAATGAATCTTAATGACTACTTTGAATATAGTATATTTCTATATTTTATGTTCATGCGTATATACATTCATACATACCTCTGTTTAATTAGATACACACACGCATAAAATACTTAAATGGAGCTTACATCTATTCATAGACAGATTTAATGTGCCTTATATAGGAGTGCAATATATATTTCAGTGTGGTTTTTTTTTTATACTTCATTTATGCTTTTTACTGCAGAGAATGAGAATCTCTTATGCATTCTTAGCACATTTCTTTAAAAATTTATTTTAAAAAGAAGGATTAAAACATTGATCGGCTCATGAGCTACAAAAGTATTAGTGACGTGAAGACAAAGCGGCGACGATTCAGGAGGCACAGAAGGATTACCGCTTGTAAGACTCAGCTTAACATTTAGAATCTATGCTGTTGATTCATACAAAATTACATGGACATTATGGGATTTATCCTCTGAATTCAGGGTTGGGTTTTTTAATTCCTAATTTTTCTTTCACTTTTTTTAGCTGTGCTGGGAAATATTTGTGTTTGTCCTGTGTGAGTAATTGATAGATAGCACCTTCTCAAAGACGAAAGGAATGCTTGTTCCATTCTCGTCCGTCAGTATATGTCAAATGAATAAAAACCATCAAGTTTGAATATGTGTTTTTAACTTTAAAGTAGTTGAAATACATGTAGATTTAACAGCTGTTGATAATGGAATCTAGAAATGAAAAATACAAATTCTGTAATCTGAATTATTAGTAAGATTGTATATTTCCTGGGTTTTGGTAGGTACACTGTAAGCCTTAGGAACATCTTTATTTAAACATTCATAGGGAAGCATATCTTAGTATAATAGAGTCATAAAGTACATTTCAATATAGAAACATTACAGTAAGACTTTTTTTTTAATGTGGGCCACTGAGTTATTTTTCATTTTGTGTGTCTCAGTAAATTTGTACTAAGGCAGATGATCTGAAGTAGAGGTGCTACGTATTAACATAGAGAATAAAAAGAGAGTGTTTGTTTGCTATTTCTGATTTTGTCAAATCAAACTCTGCAATCCTCACTTTGATAAAATCTCCTAATTTAAAGACAAATTTCTGCTCAGTTGTCAGGAGCAGATTTTAACTATTCTCATGCACTGTTTTTAGGTATAACATGTACGGTTCCAATCCAGATTTGTGAAAAAGACTCAAAATGGTCTTGAAGATATAAAAAACTAAAACTTCTCTCCATTCTTACAGATTTTGTCATTAATAGCAGTAGCATTATTGGTAGCATTATTTCTACGTTTCAGTTCTGATTTCATTAAAATCATAAAGTGATGCTAATGAATGGGATTGTCACAGAATCACAGAATGTTAGGGATTGGAAGGGACCTCGAAAGATCATCTAGTCCAATCCCCCTGCCGGAGCAGGATTGCCTAGACCATATCACACAGGAACGCGTCCAGGCGGGTTTTGAATGTCTCCAGAGAAGGAGACTCCACAACCTCTCTGGGCAGCCTGTTCCAGTGTTCGGTCACCCTCACCATAAAGAAGTTTTTCCTCATATTTATGTGGAACCTCCTGTGTTCCAGCTTGCACCCCTTGCCCCTTGTCCTGTCAATGGATGTCACTGAGAAGAGCCTGGCTCCATCCTCATGACACTTGCCCTTTACATATTTATAAACATTAATGAGGTCACCCCTCAGTCTCCTCTTCTATAAGCTAAAGAGACCCAGCTCCAAAGACTCCAGCTCTGTTATTGTATTTAACAGGCATGCAAAAAAGCAAATAAGAAATCCTTCCTATAAGGAGGACACCGTTTTCTCAGAGGTTTCTGTCGTGTCACACTTTAGCAATCTCTCTCTCTTTATTGTGTGACAAGAAACAATTTATTTGCAGTACTTGAAGGACATAGAATGTCTGACTGACTGCTGTCATAGCTGTTGTTTTTAACATAAAACATTACAGCTGTGTTTGCTTTGAAATATTTGGCCACTATCCAGTAAATCTGTGCTGGAACACTAAATTATCACCTTATGCCCTCCTCCATTGTAAGAAAGTGCTTTTGTCAATAAAACATTGCTGCTGTCTTTTCCTAATTTTTATATCTGCATATTCAGGAACTTTGTTTTATTTTGTTTATCAGCATTTAAAAGCTTCTAAATAGTGAATGTCCTGAACAGGTAACCTAACAGACATACAGAAATACTGATGAAAGTCCATCCTTAGTAGACTAAATTAAGAAATTTATACTAGACCCTAATATTTGCGAATGTTTCCAGGATCTTTAAGATTTTTAAGAATTTAAACTATCTATTCCACCATTTTCTTGACAGATATGAAGAGACTTGTAGCATTGTTGTAGTCTGCCTCTTTCACAGCTATCACATTGTATCATGTGAGCTTTCAGGGTGTATCCACATCGTAAAAACAAAAGGTAATTAAAATGGACAAAAATAACAAACCTGACATAATCCCAGTTTTCACAAGTGCTAGTAAGTAGGCGAGATTTACAGTACTGACCCTAAGCTATATCTTAAGTTACTTTTTCACAACTTTTTCAAATTTATCTCCTTAACTCAGGATAATCAGTGTAGTATGCCGAAGAAATGGGGCTATTTAATAATCATGTATCTTCCCCATTAATGCTGGTATCTGAAATTCAGCATACAGTATATTGCACAAGGTTGGGTGTTTTTCTTGTGTTGTGTATGTGAGGACAGAGGAATTACTGTATCTTCTACATTTCTTCCACTGTTCTTGAGGGAGGTTTTCTCCCATATGCTAGCTGTCTGTTTCTAAAGTTGAAGGGTTTTCCTAGTCAATTTTTCAAAAAACCTTTCTATTTCTCAGTGCAGTTTTTTGGTTCTTTGAAATACTTTCCAATATCATAAATAACAAATCTCCTCAATTAAGAAAAAGATTTAAACATGTGCTTAACTTAGGCATGTAAGCAGTTCCATTGATTTAAACAAGATTATTCATTTGATTTGAGTTCGTAATCTGTTTAAGAGTCTTGTTGAACTTGAGTCATAACAAAAAGGCAAAGAGTGGATCTAACATTAGGAGAAGAATTACCTTCCCCAGCTTATTATCTTTTCAGTCTTTCTTTGTGTTTGTAATCCTTTATCAATTTATCAGTCTGTATGGCAGGCTTATATCTTCGACAATTTGTATTCTATTTTTCAAGTCTCTTTTTGTGAAACACTAGATCTGTTGGTTTCCTGAAGTCTGTTCTGTGTTATGTTTATTGCATTCTCTACACGGTGTTTTTAAGTACTTACAAGATTGATTTTAACCACATGCATTTAGATTGCAGAATTTGGTTTGAAATCACTGCAAAGACAACCAAAGCCCTTGTGAGTTAAATCTCCGAGATATTATCATTGTATGATAAATTTAGCTGATTTCTGCCTGTTATGTTGCATTGGCACAAGGGAGTGCATCAAAGGTGTTTAGCACAAATAAACTATGTAGTTATCTTAGAAAAGAAGCCTCTGTTTTTGCCCAACAAGATCTAGTCCACTTTCTCTATGATCAGAGTATTACAAAGCTAGCAAAGAATAATTTATATCAGGGGTTCTGTGATGGAATGAAATGGAGCTCTTTTGAAGTATGATCTCTGAAAGCACAGCATGAAGCTCAAATAAAGTGAAGGACATTCGCTATTACAAGTAATGTCCTTAATAATCTTGTTAGTCTAGTCTCCCTCTGTACGAGACAAATGGAACATTATTGGCTTATGGGCTGTAGTAAATAATTTAGTTTCCAATATTCAGGCTGCTTTGACAGTAAATTAAAATGACATGAAAGGGGCTTGTTGAATAAAGAAAGTATCCAATCAAATTTAATTGGCATGACTAAGGCAGTAGAAATATGTTTTATAATTAAACCATGTTGTCTTGGAGCTTTATAAGCATGTATGAATCAAAATGTCAAAAATTATTCTTTGATACTGTGCATTTAAAACTTTGCATGGTGAATAGTTTTCTTAAACAAGGTTCTAGACATACATATTGATTGAACATGAAAATAGTTTTAAAGTGTTAAATAAGTTTGGGTTTAGCATTTATCTACTGATCCGAGGATTTTCTGTGAAAGATTAAAATAATTTTGCAGTCCTCTCATACTTATAAATCTGGCTTTTGTACCACTTTTGTATGATCCAGCCTTTTACTGGGGCATAAACTCTGCAGTTTTTCATCTGTTGTTATAATTCTGGATGGCTGAAATTAGTGCTAATAGGTGAAAGCGTAAAAGAAGGAAACCAACAGGAAGAAGCAAAAAAAAGAAAGATAAAATAGGTGGCAAACTAACAAATAGTTTTCCTTTACTAAAATGTTTCTTTAAATGTTTCTTATTTTAGTCAAACAAATTTAGAGTTCACATATATTAACCAAATATTACCAAATATTCATTGTTGAGTTCTTATTTACTCATCTCTCTGCCAATGTAGTTTCAGAAAATGTATATTCAGTGTGTATTTTCCTTAATTGCATAAAGAGAAAAAAATCTCCCTCGTTCCAAGAAGGACAGTACCTTTAGAAATTTACACATTTCCAATCATTCTTTTGTTCTTATATACAAAACCCCCTAGTGTATAATACTCAGTTATTTGCACATCCTGATGATACTTCTTTCTCTGAAAAGAGAAGATACAGCTTGTCTGGCCATTAAAAAAAAAAAAATCATAGAAAAGTTTACCCATGAAAAAGTCTTTTAAATTAACCTTGTCTTTTGGAAATCATGGACAGATGACTTCTCTCCTATGTTAAGAATGTTGTTACCACAGTGTACTTATGTACTTGCATAAATGGATGCGAGGATTCTAAAACTGATTAAACTCTAAAGCACAAGAGGAAAAGGCATAGATGCAAAAGTGAAAATGAATGGCAGAATTCAACTTGTGTATATAACCTTGGCCATGTGAATACATTGGACTCTTAAGTGTGACATCCTGCAGTGCCAGATGCTCTGGTAAGGTAACTGTTAAAGCTCATAAACCCTATGTTACATATACTATGAAAAAAGGTGAAAATCTCTTGTCAGCCTCAACTAACCTCATCTTTTGCAGGAAAAAAAGTTTATCTTTGATAGCTAGAGTAACTGCATGTCCAATTGCTTGTCCTATATCCCATTCCATTCATAGATAAGTGGGTGAAAATTTCCTGAATGAATTGCAGGTTAACGAAGGTAAATAAATGCTCTAACTGGTCTCGTTCAACAGCTGGAAACCTCATTCCCCCTGAAAGGAGAGTTGGGAGTTGAATGGGAAGAAGTCTGCCTTAAATTTCTACTCATGACAAATCTGCACTTGTCTTCTCAGCATTGTGTTCCTTCATACTTTCATTCGCTGTCATTAGAGCCTTGTAGAAATATTTTGAGAGTTAAGTGCAAAACCTTCTTAAATGCCTTTCAACTTCCGCACCTTAGACTACTTTCTGACTCATCAGCCTTCTGATTAAGCAGAATTTTACCAGCAGGGACAGTTTAGTCATTGATGTTTTATATCATGGTGACCAGATCCAAGTCGATAAGCGTTGTAGTTGAATCTAGTGAAACTCCAGCTGGGGAGCTCTCATTCCTCTAGCTATGTCATATTTACATCAGCATAAATATGGCATACCTTCACTGAAAATTATTATTGAATTGAAGTGCTTTGAGAAGTTCATGGGCCTTGACTATTAGCTAGTACTGTTATTCTGGATCTCATATCTATGCAGAGTCTTCTGATAGCCAAAATTCTTCTCAGTTTATCTTCAGCTCAAAGCAGCCCAAAGGATTGCCTCTCAAGAATTGATTTCCATTGTAAATGATCAGCCAGTAGAATCCAGGTACAGAGAAACTGATGGCAAAACTCAATGGCAAAATAGTGCCAGCCCTTCCATTGCCAAAGAAAATAGCAAATTATTTTTAACAGGTCAGGATTCCACTGCAGAATAATTTTTTTGATGCTGATGTCTCAAGATTGCCCGGCAAGCCAAACTCTGGTGCACACGCTTTTTTGTGTGATGTCTGGTTCTTACAAGAATAAGGTTTCTGAAGGATTCTTCAGAGTGAAGGGCATATTTTTGTATTGTGTTGCAGGGAACTGCTAGAGAGAGTCCAGCGCAGAGCCACGAAGATGATTAAGGGAGTGGAACATCTCCCTTATGAGGAGAGGCTGAGGGAGCTGGGTCTCTTTAGCTTGGAGAAGAGGAGACTGAGGGGTGACCTCATTCATGTTTATAAATATGTAAAGGGCAAGTGTCATGAGGATGGAGCCAGGCTCTTCTCAGTGACATCCATTGACAGGACAAGGGGCAAGGGGTGCAAGCTGGAACACAGGAGGTTCCACATAAATATGAGGAAAAACTTCTTTACGGTGAGGGTGACCGAACACTGGAACAGGCTGCCCAGAGAGGTTGTGGAGTCTCCTTCTCTGGAGACATTCAAAACCCACCTGGACGCGTTCGTGTGTGATATGGTCTAGGCAATCCTGCTCCGGCAGGGGGATTGGACTAGATGATCTTTCGAGGTCCCTTTCAATCCCTAACATTCTGTGATTCTGTGATTCTGTGATCTGCTTTGTGTCAGCATAAATTCCACTGATTTTGCTTTAGCTGGCCTTGAAGAAAGTATGGTGGAAAATAGTGAAGACTTCAATTTCATGATTGCTGATTACATTTTTTGTTCTATTTACATGATTCTTTTTTTCTATAGTTTTTCTAATTTGCTATTTCAGATTGAAGTTGCTCATTTTTTCCTTTGTTCTCCCTTGTTTACTAGATCTAGGTGGTCTCTTCTTGTGTCTCCCAGAATTATTATATACTTTTTTTTCCTATGTATCTTTTTGTCAAGGAAATTAATTGGTAGAATAAGGGTCAGTTCAGGTAGACTCAAGATTTAGACCATGTTATTTTAATTTTACAGTGTTTACAAGTCGCATAACTCACAAGAAAAAAAAAGAAAAAAGGCAAATTCTGGTTTGGTTGTTCATTGTCTCTCTTCAGGTATATTGTTTTGATGTGTCCCAAACTGTGTTTCTTCTCCTTTGACACTGAAGAAGTGTACTTTTATTTGCTTAGAATGAAAACAGGCTGTTTCTAAAAAGAAATAATATATACTTGAAAGATCTTGTGGAAAACAGTGATGTGTTTAGATTTGCTTTTTGACATATTAGTGAAATCTAGTGTAGGGAAGTTAGAGGTTTCCTTGCTGTAATGTGGTGGCGTGTTGGATTTTTTTTTTTTAATTTTTATTTATTGCGTGGTCCATTTGTGCTGAGATTGTAATGAATTCCCAAATAAAATAGAACTTGGAGAAAAATAGATCTCTCTCCATGTGTGTAGTATTTCCCTGAATTAGTATTTCAGGGCCTACTTTACCAATTTATAAACAAAACCAAACCAAAAAGAACACAAAATTGTATTTTTACAGTGTGATTTAGTTAACTAGACAACCTCAGTAATGTCAAGAGTGTCATTTTTTTGTTATGAAGTCTAGGTTATGTTCAGTCAACACAGAATAAGGCTGGAGAGCTACATTATATGAAAAATGACCATATGTGATAGATTTTTACAGAATAAAATTCACAGTGATACAATTGCTTACCTTTTCACAGTGACACTTATTAGAACTTATGAGAATCATAAGAGGTAATCGCCTCCTAGAGGCAATATAACTTTGTATTTGTTTGTTAGAGCACTGTGCATTATTGGGGAGATACATAGTCCATCTTGTTTAGCTAAGACAATGCTATACTGTGTGCCACAGTAACATACTCAAGTTCTTACAAACATCTTACTTATAGATATTTTATGATTTTATGGCTTCACAAACAAAATGTTAGATCTTTTTAAAACTTCAACAAAATGTTTTCACTATTTGTTTTGTTTTTTTTTTCTGTATTCTTTGCTAACCTCATGCAGAATATGTGTATTTTTCTTCAGTGAAATTCATCATCCACTATTTCATATAGGTGAAATATGAGAGTAAAAACAGTGGAATTTTTAAGGCTTTTGTGTAGACTCAGGAGAGTCTTTCCTGCAATATCTGACTGAAAAGGTAACGAACTGTAAAATATGTTGAAATGATTGGGGATTAAAAGTCTCTGGTGTGTAGTGACAGTACAATTATATTCCACAGTAAAGGTTTCTTATATTAAGTGTAATAAATAAAACTTTTTTTTTTTTCCACTGTGATTGGTTGTCACCACTGTAATGATAGCTTTGACCTTCTTCCTCTTCAAATGTTGTTAGCCTGTGACCAACTAGTCAGGATGCTATAGAATGAATTGGGATGGCTGTACATGAAGCCAGCTATTGAAGCAAAAAAAAAAGCAGAACATTCAAGCACAAAAGTCTATGTTGTAACTTTTCAGTCTTTTTGCTTCTTTGCCCCTGCACAACTACTTTACTTACATTTTCTGTCTTGCAACATGGTAATTTATCTTAAGATATCTTTAACTCTCGCCACTATAACTATCCACTTAGTTCTAACACATCTAGTTAGCATTTTTAACATCCAGATTTATATATGCTTATAGCATATTGCTCTTTCTATTCAAACAAAAGCAGCCCTGTTCATCAGCTTGTGGGGACCAACTAGAGGAGTACAAAATAATTTCCAGTTTCTTTTGAAAGGTGGAACAGTCAGATGGAGGAACTTACAGTTATTCCTCCTTATGCAGAAGTTTGGGTTGTGCATTACCAGGTGCAGAGTGTAAGCCTCTGTTTTAACATTTCTAAAGCTAGTCCGAAGTGTGAATACTATCGAAATATTGAGGTACGAGTGACTAGCCGTAGTTCTTCATCAAAATGATGTCTTTTGTTTTCCTTCCCTCGCTTTTTCTCAGGCACTCTGTGTCTGGCTGGGACATCAGGCAAGCAGGTAGCTGACCTGTTCGGCTCTTCATTGTGCTGTTCCTATATGCAATAACTGGACTCTTTACTCTTCCTGGAGACTTGAAAGCATCATTTCTACAAAGAGCTTATCTTCTCTTGGCTCAGGGACCAAGGAGTACAGCTGATTTCAGTGTTGCCGCTCTGGGATCTGTATAGCAACTTCCCTTATCGACTGTCATTTTTAGAGGTAGCTATTTGTCTTAAAGGAAACCCTACCAGGCAGCAAGGCATATAAAAATAGGCACATTTGTACTAATATTTGACAGACTTCGTAAATATTATTGCTTTAACTCTCCTGTGCAATTACACAGCAGTGTGTCATTCAGCATTAATGATCTTGTGAACAACTGTATTAGTATCTAAAGCCATCTAAATAATGATATTTCTACTCACTTAATGGGCATTCCTCATGTGACCAGTTACAAGAAATGAGAGCTCACTTGCTCTGAATTTATCTGAACCTTGAGATGGGAGAACTGAAAACTCCTTCACTTTATGAGAACTTTTGATTAGGGTTTGGGTAGGTGGATAATGAAAGACTGAAACATTGAAATGTGCCTAAATAACATGCTGTTACAAGCCTTATGATAGATTTGTGTTTGACTTAACAGCTTTTGGAACCTAATAAAAAGAACTTAATTGACAATTTCTTGAAATTGCTAAGAAAACCTAGTGATGTTGGTAGAGTATAATAAGGAGTTTTCTCATCACTGTCTTCAAGATTGAGCCTATACAAAAAAAAGGATTTATCTCTGTGGTAACTCTAAGTAATTGATATACAGACAAGGTTTGGTTCCAATTTGCCAGCAATAAAGTTGTAATAGGGTTTTCTCTGCAATTTTAGCCTTAATGTGCTCATTCCACAGAGCGGTATTTTTCCAGGCGAACAAATAACATCAGTAAAGCTTACGATCAGTAATAGCCCCACACTGATGCTCGCATTAAACTTGTTAAATCAATTCACTAGACACTTTCTGAAGTGGACTGTCTGTTTACTTTGACTTGCACCCTGTGAGGATTATCCATCAGTTACATTTATTTGAATGATCTTTACATTTGAAATTTGTAATTGTTCATACACGACTGTGGTTACAAATCTGCCTTCTCTTTTTTTTGCGGCTTTATTTTTGTGACTTCTGATTTTTCCACCTTAGTTGTATGAAGGATATGGGTATTTAGTGACACACGGTAGAATGCATTGTATGTTTAGTCTTATCCAAATCCTAAATGAGCACTTTGCTGCATAGTTATGGTGGCTTCTCTTAGTAGTTATATATTTCATATTGCTATTTACTGAAGGTACCAATCTACAATGTGCAATATTGTTCTTCTAGGATAAAAAAAATAACATATAAATAAAGTAGGATTACAGTATTTTGAAATAATTAGCAAAACATGGTAAGTACTGAATGATTTATTAAAGATGTAATTTAGTCAGATTTGCTGCATAAGATATTAGAGTGAAAAAACCCATACTGTACTCTACAAGGAATCATTTTGTAGGTGGTTAATCTACCAACTGGGCTTCATTTTTCACTCAGAACAAACCTGGTATGCTACTTCACACTGCCTTTTGTCAGTAAACACAAAGAGAAATCTGAAGTAATCAATCTTTCTTATCAGTAGCATTCAGTATGTTTACCTTTCTTTTATTCTTTGGCTTTATAGAACTAGACTAATATAAAACAAAATGTAAGAGTTTAAAAGTTTGGAGTTGTTTATCTGGTAGCTAAGTACACATTTTAAAAGGTAGCGCAAAAAAAAAAAAATGGCATTACTTACCACATGCATTAAGGAAAGTGAAAATGTTTTGGAAAGAACTGAGGTCCTGGAAAAAGAATGGGTTGTGAGTGATGGGAAATACCTGAATAAGCAAGCTCTGTCCATGTTTGTAGCTAAAATCTGTATGGATTGCTATGATTACCTACCATTTTGTCACACTCACAAGGCTGAATCCACATATGTAGGACACTGAAGAAAAACTTGCTGCCTATGAAATGCTACAGCTGAGCCTTAGATGCATCACCTCCCTTCCTGGTGAAAATACTTCTTTACTTTTCCCTTAAGTATAAGTAAGTTTTTATAACAGACATGTGATATGTTTTTTGAAATGGTAGCCAGCTTGATTATAAAAAGATGCAGACAAGATGCATGGCAGAATACCTTTTTTTAAAACCTTATTCCTCACATGTCCTTATTTTAGCTATATCTCTATCTAATCTAACTCTATTTATCTATTTTTTACATATTTTCAAGCAGGTAATTTGACGTCACTGCAAGTGGTGATTTAGAAGGAAATGTCTCCTCTTCTCCAGAATATACCAGAAGTCTGTAAACACTATCTTCATGATACTTCAGTATCATGAAGGAACAGGGAGAATGAGAAATATCATTTGCTGTACATATAAATAGTTCATCCAACCCAGCCATTTTATTGTTTCGTTATCATTCCACATTGGAAGAATCCCATCCATTAAGCAACCTCTCTCTTTTTTTTTTTTCTTTTTTTATTTCTTTCCTTCTATATGGGAAAAAACAAACACCTCCTGCCTCTTCCAGCACCCAACGCCTCACCCCCAAAACTAATCTGATATTCCCATTTTCTGCAGAACAGAAACTCCGGAAATATACTCTCCAGAAAAACAGTGGAAACCATGTATAATACAAAATCTTAACACTTACTTTGGTATCTTCAGTAGAAATTAAGAGGTGTATAGTCTTTGCCTTTTTAGACTTACTGAATGCTGTTTGAAGTGTAGATTTGCAATTTTTAAATATGAAAGGTGGGGAAAAGTAAGGCAATACCTTGTCATTGTTTCCTCTGCCCCTTTCTACTGCACAGCTGCAATTGAAGTAAATTGCAGGTGATTAGAAAAGATGGTGAAGTTGTAAGAAGCTTAGTGATAGAGAGAAGACTTGTATGTGACTCACAGTTTAATTAGGCCAGAATAATAACATATTTTACATAGGTTCTGTCCTGTTAGGTCACAATTGATTGACATTTACAATATGTTGGAACATTTTGACATACTTGAATTCTCTCTTCCCTTTTTGTGCTTTATTTGATGTGATGGTAGCATCGTCAGTTTGGGAAATGAACTCTAGAAGAACTGGGATATGTAGTATCTCTGCCTTAACTAATACCTCCACCCAGTCTTGGACACAGGAATCCAGAGTGGTCAGGGATGACTCCAACTCTTAGAGGGGATTGTAGGTGAATCCATGGCACTGGATGGCAAGGAGAAGGTGAGAGAGACCCATCCTTCCCCAGTCTGTGCCTGGAGGCATCTGGGATTCTGGTACAAATTAGTGTTCCACCAACCACTTCATGAGCAGTACAAATGGCGTTGCTGTTAATATTTCATGCAACTAATCATAGAATCATAGAATGTTAGGGGTTGGAAGGGACCTCTGGAGATCGAGTCCAACCCCCCTGCCAGAGCAGGACCAATCTAGGGCAGGTTACACGGGAACGCATCCAGACAGGTCTTGAAAGTCTCCAGAGAAGGAGACTCCACAACCTCTCTGGGTAGCTTGTTCCAGTGCTCTGTAACACTTTCAGTAAAGAAGTTCTTCCTCATATTGAGGTTGAATTTCCTGTGCTCTAGCTTGCATCCTTTGCCCCTTGTCCTATCGCAGGGCACAAGTGAAAAGAGGTTGCGCCTTTCCTCTTGATACCCAGCCCTCATGTATTTATACACATTAATCAGATCCCCTCTCAGTCTTCTCTTCTCCAGACTAAAAAGTCACAGGTCTCTCAACCTTTCCTCATAAGGCAGGTGTTCCAGTCCCTTAATCATCCTTGTAGCCCTCCGTTGAACTCTCTCTAGTAGATCTCTGTCCCTCTTGAACTGGGGAGCCCAGAACTGAACGCAATACTCCGGGTGAGGTCTCACCAGGGTAGAGTAGAGGAGGAGGAGGACCTCCCTCGATCTGCTGGACACACTCTTCTTAATGCACCCCAGGATACCATTGGCCTTCTTGGCCACAAGGGCACATTGCTATCCCATGGATAACTTGTTGTCTACCAGGATTCCAAGGTCCTTCTCCACAGAGCTGCTCCCTAGCAGATCACCTCCTAACCTGTACTGGTGCATTTTATTACTCCTTCCCAGGTGCAGGACCCTGCACTTATTCTTGTTGAACCTCATTAGGTTCCTCTTTGCCCAGCTCTCCAGTCTGTCCAAATCACGCTGAATGGCCGCACAGCCTTCAGGTGTATCAGCCAAACCTCCCAGCTTCGTATCATCAGCAAACTTGCTGAGAAGACACTCTGTCCCTTCGTCAAGGTCGTTGATGAAGATGTTGAACAGGACTGGACCCAGCACTGATCCCTGGGGGACTCCACTAGTTACAGGTCTCCAGCTGGACTTGGCACCATTGATTACCACTCTTTGGGCTCTATTGTGTAGCCAGTTCTTAATCCATCTCACTGCCTGTTCTTCTACCTCACACTTCCTGAGTTTGCTCACGAGGGTGTCATGGGAAACCGTGTCAAACGCCTTGCTAAGGTCAAGGTAGACTACATCCACTGGTCTCCCTGCATCTACCCATTCAGTCATGACATCATAGAATGCTGTCAGGTTAGTCAAGCATGATTTCCGCTTGGTAAATCCATGCTGACTACTCCTGATAGCCTTCTTCTCTTCCGTGTGCTTAGAGATGATCTCCAGAATGAGCCGCTCCATCATTTTTCCAGGGATGGAGGTGAGGCTGACTGGTCTGTAGTTGGCTGGATCTTCCTTCTTGCCTTTTTGAAGACTGGAGTGACATTGGCTTTCCTCCAGTCCTCAGGCACCTCTCCTGTTTGCCACGATCTTGCGAAAATGATGGAGAGCGGTAGAGCAACAACACCAGCCAGTTCTCTCAACACTCTTGGGTGCATCTCATCGGGGCCCGTGGACTTGTGTGTATTCAATTTCCGTAACTGATCGCTAACCCAGTCTTCACCGACTAGTGGAGAGTCTTCCCTCCTCCAGGCTTCCTCTCCTACATCCAGGGTCTGGAGATCACAAGGGCTGGTTTTAGGATTAAAGACCGAAGCAAAGAAGGTATTCAGCAACTCTGCCTAGTCTGCATCCTCGGTTATCAGGGCTGCAGCCTCATTCAGCAGAAGGCCCACACTTTCCCTGTTCTTCCTTTTGCTACTGATACATTTGAAGAAGCCCTTTTTGTTCTCTTTTACTTCCTTTGCCAGTTTTAGTTCTAAGAGGGCTTTGGCCTTTCTTGTTGCCTTCCTACACGTCCTGACAACTTCCCTATAGTTCTTCCAAGTAACAAGACCCTTCTTCCACGAACTGTAAATTTCTTTCTTCCGCGAGATTTCCTTCAGAGTCTCCTTGCTCATCCATGCAGGTCTCATAGCACGTCTACCCGATTTTTTACTCAAGGGAACGCAGCTATCTTGGTCTTGGAGGAAGTGGTATTTAAAAATTGACCAACTTTCTTGGGCTCCTTTGCCCTCCAGAGTCTTAGCCCATGGGATTCCTGCAAGTAGATCTTTGAAGAGTACAAAGTTGGCCCTGTGGAAGTCCAGGGTTGTAATCCTACTTATTGCCCTACTTCTACCTTGTAAAATACTAAACTCCACCATGCCGTGATCACTGTAGCCAAGGCTGTTCCCAATTAACGTCCCCAACTAGTCCTTCTTTATTCATTAATACAAGGTCCAGCAGTGCACCTCTTCTCTTTGGTTCCTCCACTACCTGAATTAAGAAGTTATCATCGAAGCACTGCAAGAGCCTTTTTAACTGAACATGTCTAGCTGTGTGGGCTTCCCAACAAATATCAGGGTGATTAAAGTCACCCATGAGTACCAAGGAGTGTGTTCTAGAGGTTACCTCCAGTTGTCTGTAGAAGGCTTCATCAACATCTTCTTCTTGGTTTGGTGGTCTATAGTAGACCCCCACAACAGTTTCACTCCCCTTTGCATATCCCTTAATTCTTACCCACAAGCTTTCAACCTGTTTTACCTCCCCCCCTGGACAGATAGTCTTTCCTAAATAGTACATAGCCATCCATGACAACATTCCAGTCATGGGAGCTGTCCCACCATGTTTCAGTGATCGCAACGATATCATAGTCATGCAATCTAAGGCAGATCTCCAACTCCTCCTGTTTATTTCTCATACTCCATGCATTGGTATATAAGCACTTCAGAGAGGGAGTTAAGCCACCAGTTTTCACTCTTGCTATCTGACCATTCCTGGCCACTTCCTTGGTTACTAACTTACTAGTGAGCCCGGTGTTATTATTGCCCCATGTACCACCATTATCCACCTCGAGCAGGACAGTAGTCTGAAGGCTGTCCTTAGGCTCATCTCTAGTGAGCATGGTTTTATCTCCTTCCCCCTTCAAGCCTAGTTTAAAGCCCTTTCAACGAACCCTGCCAACTCCTGTGCAAGGATCCTTTTTCTTCTTTGAGACAGATGTACTGCATCTGTCGCCAGCAGACCAGGTGCCATATAAATTTCCCCATGATCAAAGAACCCAAAATTCCTACGGTGGCACCAGTCTCTGAGCCATGTGTTAATCGGGTGTGTTTTCCACCCTCTTTCAATGTTTTTCCCTACCACTTGAGGTATTGATGAAAACACCACCTGCACACCCGAACCTTCAACTAGTTGCCCCACTGTCTTGAAGTCCTTTTTGATTACTTTTAGACTTCTCTCTACAACCTCATCATTACCAACCTGGATAACTAACAAAGGGTAATAATCAGAGGGCTGCACCAGAGCAGTGAGCTTCCTATTAACATGTCTAACCTGAGCCCCAGGGAGGCAGCAGACTTCCCTGTGGGATGGGTCTGGTCGACAAATGGCCCCCTCAGAAGAGAGTCGCCTACTACAATTACCCTCCTTTTCTTCTTAGTTGAAGAAGTCATAAGATGTGGGGATGAGTGACAATCTGTGGGCGACTCACTGGGTGGATCCTTACCTCCATCTTCATTCACCTGGCCGTCAAGTCCCAAAGCCCCATACCTATTGTACAATGGCAACTGGGAAGGTGAGGGGGGCCGAGAAGGTTTTCTCTTGCCTCTCCAAGGAGGGACCTCTCTCCATTCCCCCTTGTCCCTTATGTCCCCGCCTTTGGCCTGGTGACAGGAGGGGAGGGGGTTCTCCACTTCTTGTAGAGTCTCTTCCTGCTGCCTTTGCCTCAGAGTGTGGCTGCACCAGTCTGTCTCACTTTCACACTCTCTGATCCTTCTCAATCTTTCTACCTCCTCTCTCAGTTCAACCACCTGCCTGAGCAGGTCAGGCCTTGATCACACCACACAAGCAGTGTCTCTGACTCCCTCTAGTTCGAGTGCCAGGCTCAGGCACTTGCCGCAGCCAGAGACCTGCACAGCTGCGTGTTTGTGCAGGAGCTCGGTCTGAGTTCCCACATTCTTCCTCATTGTGGCTCTTGGTTGTGTTGTGACCATGTTCTTCTCTCTGGCCGGGAGGGAGGGAGGGAAGGAAGGAAGGAACCAACCAACCAACCAACCAACCAACCAACCTCCCCTCTGCCCCGGCACACACAATTTGCCTGTGGGCAGCAACCGCTGCCCTCCCGGGGGCTTCTTATCACCTGATCAACAGTGGGTTGTGCTGGCTCCGCCCAGGCTATCTCAGCAGCCCGCCCACCAGCTGACAGCCCCCGGCTGACAGCCCCCCAACTGACAGCCCCCAGCAAAGGCAAAGGGCTTTTCCCGTCTTCAAAAAGCCCCAAAAAGAGCTTTTCGTCGGCCCTTTTTGCTGCAGGTCCCTTCCCCAGTGCAGTCTTACCTGCCCTGAAGCTGGTCTCCATGGCAATAATCTTCCTAATCTGTGTGCTACTGTAACTTCGGTCATCACGGTTTGTGGGTGTCTTCATTCTTATAATTCCTAGGTAGGGGAGCTGTATATTTTGAATGGGTTGGTAGTAGAATGGTTGAAGAGGAGACAATCGCAAAGAACATTTACTGATAAGCAACTTTATATTACATGAAAAAAAGAGGAATATTAGTATTGTGAGCACTCTGGCAAAGGAAATTGCCCCTAATCTGGAAAATGCTCCTCATACACTAGAAGAGATGTTGCAGTGCTTACTGACTTTCCTGACTTGTCTCCTTGTTTAATTACATATTCTGCAGTTATTTATAGGTAGATCTCTGTTCAGAATTGAAATCCATCTGACTCTTACCAATATGTACCGTACTCACATGCTATCAAGCAAAACTTTCAAGTGGGTTTTGGGTAGTAATCTGTCAGGAATTAAATGAGCAGGAAGTATCTTTCTGAGTGTATGTTCTCTTGCTTGCTTTTTTATATTGGAAATTGGGTACATCTTCCTATGTTAATCCAGATCACTAAGATGATTTTCCCTACAAATTGAGTGTTTTAGCTAAGTCCAGTGAATGATGTCAAAGATGTCAAAGCAGATGTTCTACTCTAAATAATAATTATTAATTTTTATCTATCTGTGAAGAGAAAGAAGCTTTATTGGGTAATATTTGATCAAAAAATCATGGGCAAGTTATGTGTTCTTTTACTGGCAGATAATTTTTATTTTATTTTATCTTTCAATGGAAAGTTCTCTGCCCAGTCAAAGGTTCTTCCTGAGCAGAAGTGGTCAACAAGCTGGCAGTATTGAAGCACAACAATTCCATTAGCCAACAGCATATAAGGGAATGATGTAGGGATCATCACAGCCAACAGCCCTTGACTCTCCTTCCTGGTACACTTGGATGGAGTGGAAACAGCTTGCTGCATGAATTTGGAACATGGCTCAAACTGACATATCTGAGTCTTTTATGAGATGCCTTAATTGCTCTATCACCTTGTCCACTCTGTTCAGTAAGGAATAAATAATTTTAAAGGCTTCTCCAGCATTTCTAATAACTCTAATCTCAGTTTTAGATGGAGTACAAAGAGTTTCAATGTTTTTGTTTATTGGTAGTTTTTCCCCATTTCTGATTTTGTTCAGCTCTTTTGTAAGGATGAGGAATAAGATAGGCTTAATCAAATACTTTTCCAACTGATTGAATGCATCTACCTAATTGACAAGTGTAGAAGCAGAAGTATTCCTTGCACAAAATGATTCAAGATTGAAAAATCATTATTTTTAAGAAACAACCCCTTTGATTTCCTAATAAAAGCAGACCATGTGAATAATTACTTCCCACTAATTTCTGATAAAATTCTTACTGCAAAAATTACCCCATTTGCCTTTTAAAAAGTTTATCAAAGGAGCAAAAAGTTTTGATGAGATTTATTAGCTTTGAAACAAAAGGTATTGCAAGTGAGGTTTTACATAACTGTTGATTAGACAGTTAATATCTTCCCTAGGCCAGCCTGACTTATGCAGCGACCTGCTCAGAAGAATCCCTGGTTTGTTTCTTTAGGGTATTGTTTTTATTTTGAATGGAAAGTTATATCAGAATCTTTTTTAAAAAACACAGTTTACCTTGTGACTATGGTCATTTTGTTGACTGATATTTAAGATTTAGTGTGAAAAGGAAGTGTAACGTTTGGTAAGAATGGCAGTTAATTAAAAGAACGCATTTTTTCTTCTCAAGTTTACATTTGGTTTGAGACAAAAGGCTAATGACAAAGGTTCTTATCAATAATATTGTTACTATGTGCTTGGTTTATTTACTGCTAATAAAATATAAATCCTAACAATTCTTGATTTACCCCATGAAGAAGTGCACTTTACTACAGTCATAACTGGACGCTTATATAAAAACATTTGTTTGATTATTTCCAGTTCATTCTCTAACATTTCAGAACTTGAAAGTATGGCCCCATGCAACTGTTCTTCCACAAGTGTCTGTACTGCAAACTTCTGGCAATTGTATATTTGAAGATTATTATCAGAGGCCTAATTGCTGCCTGTAACCCTTGGTTGGCTAAGAAACTGATTGATTTGCCCCTTCTCAGAATTAAAAGGAAAATATATCTAAAGACAAATGAATTAACAACAGCTGAATCATCCCTTCTGTCTTGTGTGTGTTCTGTCTTCATTAATTAGATCCTTTTTTTCTTTTTTAAAATCAAATTATTTAATTAGATCCTCTTTTTCTTTTTTAAAATCAAATTCTGTTAGGGCTTGTGCTGCCAGTTTCTAAGGAGACTGGTTTGGTGGCCGTGTTGTGTACTACTGATTTCTTCAAAGACAGCAAGGAGAGCTCAGCCATCGCAAACCTGCGATGATATCCACAAGCTGTGGGTAATATGATCTTGACTGTACCCTGTTAAAGCAGCCACATATCAGTGTAAGAAGGCACTGGCACATCACGTTTTATGATGTGCATCGGTGTGGAGGCCCATAACACTAATAAAAAGATGTGCTGTCATGGTGTGAGGAGGTCATTGGCGAGCACAGAGAGAGATATTCTGGTGCAGAAATTTGCTCGTGAGGGATTAAAGAGCCAAAGAGAGGAACATTCTATAAAATACTGTAGCACCTTGTGAGATGGGATGGTGTTGAGAGACCAAAGTGGGATCAAAGTATGCTAGGTTGGATCTAGAATGGGAAGATCATAAACTGCTTGTAAAATAATAGGAAGGGGCATGATGAGTATGGGAAGCATGTGGAGGGAGAGCTGAGTAAGGACAGTAATAAGGCAGGCAGAGACAGGATGAGTGTGGCAAGTGGAGGGTTTGTAAAAGGAAAGTAGAAAAATATGTCAAAGAAGTGTTAGCAATAAGGAGGGACTGATGGAGAGTTGCAAAAGAGTGTGGGGAGGGAGGGCGGTCACATTGGTTTGTGTCAGTCTTCAGATGTAAGTCGATATTTACTTGTAAAGTATAGAAGTTAGTTGGGAAAACAGGCCAGGCAAATATTGATTTAAACCAAGAACTGGTATGAGCTTTTAATATTGTTGTTCCCTTTGTTCACTATGGCATTAGAAGCTGAGCTCTTCTTTATTTACTTACAGGTAGGTATGGTGCAGATAGCTTTGATACAGGCTTTTAGGCTTGCTACCAGCGATCTGAAGCTTCACCTATGAAAACTGTCCTTTCTGGGCATCAAAAGTAATATAGTTTTAAAAAGCAGTACAGACCCTCTCCTAAGTGACCTGTCAATCATGCTAAACTGAAATGTTATTTGCAGTAGTTTTGGAGTGTGGTTTAATAATTCCCAGAGGACAGAATTCAGACCATGAAATACATTTCACTTTGGACCTGCGGACAGACCTACGATGTGGTTCTGCAGGTGAAAGCTGATGTTTATATCCAGTAAAACTCACAGCTTAAAGCAATTCGTGAACTTGCTGGAAAATGTTACTAAGGAGGTGTATGCTGCTTTGAATATTTCTTTTTTCTTTTACTTTCCAATGTAGATTGTTGTACAGCTGTTAAAGAATGTTAAAGTGCATGGTAGAAATAGTTCCATTTCAGAAGTATTTAAATAATGACAGAATAGATACGCATCTGACAACAAACTTAACAGTGAGGAATATTTAGTATTTCACTATTCCAGTTTTCTCACCAGACAGGTAGTTATTATGTATGTGCTATACAAAAACACAACAGGTTAGTTTTTAAATTTCTCTTTTTGCTTAACACACTGATTCTTTGGCAGAGAGGTGGCTGACTTTAAGAAGACGTTTTAATACTTAAATTTGCTAGAGATTCATAACCATGTTTCAGAATGTCTGACACTAAAAATAATTACTGTTTCCTGTAGGCTCCAAATTAATAGCAATATGTTGATAGAGAAGATTCTGTTGATGTACCTTTCCTACTTGCTTTCAACTTTTCTTTTTTGTTGAGACAACTCAAAGATAAGAATTAGATATATTTTCCTTGTCAAGTACTTCCTTAGCTTTCATTTAAAAAAATAACTTTTACACAGATGAAATTTCTCTGCTTCACTTCTGGATCAGTAACATGTACAGTATTTCTTTACATGTCCAAACTTGAGTTCATTAGAAGTAAAAGATAAAACTAAGAGATCAATTATTTGCACTCATTTGCTTATTTTCTTCAGATTCATTACACATGCAAATGGATTGAAGTGCAGTACATGATAAAGCTGATTGATGGAGTTGTATGCTATTATCTGAAAGGTCATATTTTCATCTGATTCCCTTGGAATTTGCTGAATACACAACTTAAGTGATTTCAGTTAAAACCCAAAGCTGTGTATTTAATGCACTTTATTAATACATGTTATTTAATAATGTAAATTATTAAATATACATATATGTGATACAATTAATGGAAATAAAAGCTTTTTTATCACGTTGCTTTAAACTTTAGTAGAAAAACAAGATTATAAAAGTAAGTCTAGTGAGTCCCAGTCCACTTGTGGCTCTCATGCAGTTTGACTGCATGCTGTATCCTGAAGCCACCTGAAACCCCTGGAAGCTGGTCATCAAAGATGGTGTGTGTTGGGTCAGTTGTGTACTTTCCTGAATACCCACCTTGCAATGACGTGGAGAAGTCGCTGACTATTAGGTATTCCTACACATTGTCCTTCCCTTATCATACTAAGGTTGCATTTAGACATAGGAAGATTAAGAAATAGAGCTGAAAAGTTCAGGGAACTGGGTTGCTGTAGTCTCAGGTAGATGTTAATATTCTCATAGATTTCTTATCAATAATCTATATTATTTTCTTTGTTATATTACAGAATATATAGTTAAATATTAACTTCAAGGCATTTAACAATGCTTCTCCTTAGAAATGGTGCTTTCTCTGTCACTTTGTTTCCCGCCACATAAACAGAGTGAACGGCTCATAATCCAGAATTGCCATAGGCTCTCCCCAAATAGCAAGGGTACCTCATCCAGTTCTTTTATAAGTAGTAAAGATTAAATACTTTGAAGATTAATTTAAAACCAAAAATGATCACTGTATTTAGTAACAATTATTTCTTTCAAGATTTGTATCAGTCTATCTTTAAGTAATCATCTACAAATATTGTGGCATTAGGAAGGAGCACTTTGATGAAATTTATATTAGGTATCTTCACCAATGGCATATGTAATATCCTTTCTAATTTCATTTATAAGAGGGTAGATATTCTAGGGGATGGCTGCTTGGCCTTCATCGTGGTTTGAACTTGCAGTGTTACAAGTGCACTTGTAAAATGATTGCTTGCAGAAGTGCAGTTGGCAGCTTGGGCAGCGTACTCCTGTGCGCGTCTAAATAAAATAGCGTTGTGCAGTAATATAGTAGTGTAGATGTCATCTGGATGCTTCATTTCTCCTCTTTGTAGAGCAATATCCTCATAAATGTAAACAAGACAAGATTTGCAAGTAATATCCTTTATTAGACTAGCTGATATGATGAAAAAATAGATGAGGGTGCCAGCTCTTCTTTGGGTCCCTGAATGCGCGCACTTTGCGGGAGTTTTTAAAAAGTAAACACTGTCTTTGTGTGCATTTGTTGCATGTATATGAATGTAAAATACTGCTATATACATACGGTTTATGTACGTAGTTGACATTTGTAATTATGTGTGTGTATAAAATGACAGCCAAAACTTACTTAAATTCAATGTTTGAAATGTAGTATCTGGGGTAATGCTAAATAAAGACAATTGCCTCTCTATGTATTTTTATCAAAATAAAAGGAAATTAATAGCTACCACATAAGGACCTTATTTTCTGACCTTGATGGTTTCTGAAAAACAGGCTGTGCACTTCAACTTGTTTAAATGTCATTAGTTTATGGCCTGCAATATTCAACAGTTTAAAGTTGCTAGTTAGACTAATGATTACAAAAATGTATGTGAGAGGATGAACAGTTTTTATTAGCTTTTCATAATGTGGCAGCAGGTCAAACAGAGATTATCTACCATACTTCTAAAGTTCAATATGGTCATTTAATTAATTGTATGGAATGATGGCTGAAGTGTTAGACCTATGCAACCAAAGAACTTTTTGTGTCCTGCACCAACTTTTGGTCTTTGTAAAATCTCGGTTGCTTATACCTATTAGATGTAGTTTAAAAGTAGCATGAATAGTTTGGCATGAATGCCAGCCATTGCATATTTTTGCTCAAGAGCAGCATTGGGATCGGCTTATTTTTCATTAACCAGGAAATGAGTTCTGTTTTGGGAACAGCCACTAGGGAAGGTCAGAAGTGAGGTTACTGACAAGACCATGGCTGTTGTTTTTTTACTGATTGGTTGAAGCACACCTGGAAAATGGATATTCTGAGAACTACCACTTTCCAGCAATGCTATAGTCGCTTACTGCTTTTGAACAAAAATATTTATTCAAAATTGCTTGATTAAAAAAATAATCCATTGTTGTTCATTCGGCCATCTGTTTTTGCACTTACAAGAGTATCATTAGCATAATTAAATTAGCACTTTTTCTCCCAGTCTTTCTTACATTGCCATGTAGTCCAACTTATTTATACAATTTTAAGTGAGGATACATTTTATAGTTAAATCATGGAATTGAATTGATGGTGTTTCTTGTTAAAATTCTATCTTAAAGCGTTGTCTTCAAGTTCTAAATGACTTTGGGGATATAATAGTGTTCAATTTAAAGTCATACAAACTTATTCTTTTACAAGCTTTAAAATATTGATGATTATATTGGGAAGAAGACATCTAACTAGAATAATAAGCAAATAGTTTTGAAGAAGTGTGCATTGACTTCAGGTGCCTATCACTTCTTAAATTTTGCCTGGTGTGTTTATGCAATGGCAGTGGTCTGTTTTGTAGGTCTTGTCCCTATGTAGTTTAAATAATAATTAAAAAAAAAATCTTAAACTGCAGCAAGGATGGCTAATAAAGGCTAGTACAGGGGACATTTTCACCATTACTTGGACACAGTATGATTGTCCACCTTTTTTTTTACATGTTTCAGATCCAGAAATTGCAACAATCACCTCTCCCACTACAGAATGTCTCTCAAAGGAAACTTATTGTTGAACCACACATATGTGATTCTCAGCAAGAATTGAAGAAAATTATGCATCTAATTAACCAAATCCTAATTTTTCAGGAATCTTTGTCCAATGTCTGTATGTCCAATAACTCTTAACTCACAAAGACAAGGAGTATGTTCCGTAGGTGATGTGAAATAACAAGGAGCAGTTTGCTTTAAAGCTCATGAAGGCTTCTTAAGCATATAATGTTTTGTATGCGTAGTCTGTGCATACAGACTACCCCGTTTATAGTTAGATATTGAAGTTTTGTACCACTGAATATAATTGTAAGCAGGCTGTCAAAGGCTGTCAAATTTCACATAGATCCATGTGGTCCTTCAGACAAATGATTTAATAAATTCATTCAAATAACTAAAATAATTTATTTCTGCTTTTGCTGCTTCTTCAGATTCCATTCTGCTCCATTTTCAGGTCACGCTGTCTTTTTTCATTCTCCTCAACTTCCTGTTCAACACCTTAATTTGAGAGCATGTCTATACTGAACAAAGCAGTGGTGTCTGTATTCACATGCTGAGTCAGTACAAGTACTAGAAATAAACTATCCACAGCAGTATGGAGCTCTGAGACATGGTAATTAGACCACAGGCATTCTTCACTATACTATGCAATATGGCCCCATCCTTAATCCTCCTTCTTCAGAGTCTCCTGCTCCATTCATCTGCAACTCCTGCCCTCAGCTTCCTGAGCACTTGGGTAAAGGTGCCTCTCCGTTCCCCGTGCTGCCAGGGTAAGCAGGGAGAGCTTATTTCTTACAACCATCTACAAGAAGGGTCGGAAGGATGATCCAGGGAACTATAGGCCTGTCAGCCTGACCTCGGTGCCAGGAAAGTTGATGGAACAGATCATCCTGAGTGCCATTACACAGCACATGCAGGACAATCGGGGCATCGGGGCCAGCCAACATGGATTCATGAAAGGCAGGTCCTGCTTGACCAACCTGGTCTCCTTCTATGACCAAGTGACCCGCTTAGTAGATGAGGGCAGGGCTGTGGATGTAGTCTATCTAGACTTCAGTAAGGCATTCAACACTGTCTCCCACAGCATCCTCCTAGACAGACTAGCTGCCCGGGGCTTGGATGGGTGGACTCTTCAATGGGTTAAAAACTGGCTGGATGGCCGAGCCCAGAGAGTGGTGGTGAATGTGGCAAAGTCCAACTGGCAGCCGGTCACTAGCGGTGTTCCCCAGGGCTCAGTTCTGGGGCCGGTGCTGTTCAATATCTTTATAGATGATGTAGACGTAGGGATTGAGTGCACCCTCAGTAAATTTGCAGATGACACCAAGCTGGGTGGGAGTGTCGATCTGCTGGAGGGTAGGAAGGCCCTACAGAGGGATCTGGACAGGTTAGATAGATGGGCCGAGACCAACAGCATGAGGTTCAACAAGAACAAGTGCCGGGGTCTTACACTTTGGCCACAATAACCCCATGCAATGCTACAGGCTGGGGGAAGAGTAGTGGGAGTCCCCCACTTCTCCCAGGCAGCTAGCGATAGGACAAGAGGACATAGCCTCAGGCTTTGCCAGGGGAGGTTCAGGTTGGACATTAGGAAGAATTTCTTCTCAGAAAGGGTCGTTAGACATTGGAACGGGCTGCCCAGGGAGGTGGTGGAGTCACCATCTCTGGACGTGTTTAAGAAAAGACTGGACATGGCACTTAGTGCTATGATCTAGTTGACATGGTGGTGTCAGGGCAATGGTTGGACTCGATGATCCCCGAGGTCTCTTCCAACCTGATTGATTCTGTGATTCTGTGACCTGGGTGATGGGAGACACAAGACGAAACCCAGGTGCTACCAAAGATGATCTGGTGTTTATGAAAACTGGCAGAAAACCAGATCTGTATAGCAATTTGCCAAACACTTGATGTATTCATAGTTTTTCCTGTGCTGGAATCATCTTACTACATGCTCTCTTACATAGCTTGCTGTTCTTTGCAGTTTTTATTTAATTTATTTTTGCTTAAATTAAGAACAGATTTTCTGGAAGGAGATTCTTTCTTGCTGCTGTGGGGTTTAATAGTGTCAGAGTCCCTCCAGAACCTACATTACTTACCTCTTAGCAGCTGCTGGAGCATGTATTCATAGCCACATATGACAGTGAATGAAAATTCAGTATTCTGTTGGACTATTTGAGAAAGCTCCTATTAAGGAAGAATTTTGCCATCATTGTATCCCTTCAGATTCATCATGTTAGTATGTGGCATGTTTTGCATAAAGATAGTTTGTTCACAGTAGACGTATTACTTGGTGTCTAAGACATTGACAGCATGTGAAACAATACCTGTCAACTTTGATGGAGAAAACGTGGATAGTAACTTGGACAGTGAGCAAGTGATGGTGAAGGAGTAATATCAGTATACATGTTAAAGCAGGGAGTTCTAGCTCTGGCAATCTTGTCTTTCTGCTTCAGCACTCAATTTTGCATTGCCTTATTCCTCTGCCTAAAAATTTATAATAAAATACATATCTTTCTGTTTGTGTAGACATTAAAATACAATACAGCTGCTCACCTTAAACACTGAATATTTCAGGTACACAAAATTGTCTCAAATTTAAAGACTAATTTTTCATCAAGATTGAAAATCTGGACCAAGATAACGAGTCTGGATACAAATCTTGATGTAAAATTTCTCTTTAAATTACCAGTTTGACAAGTAGTAGTACTCCTTGCAGAATTGTAATCTCCATTCTCTTGCATGCTCTTCCAAATTACATTGAGTCACTCTTGAGACTATTTATAGTGGGGGTTTCTTTCTACAGGCACTCAGTGTCTTTAAATGCTGAAGTACTTAGCTGTTTTAGCAGCCTAATATAGGTGTGTTTTGAAAATCTTACCTCTAAACACCTTTTCTTGCAGTATGATGGGTATTTCGTCAAGGTTTGCTCTTTGAACATTTATCAAGCTCTTCAGTCATCTAGGCTTTCCCATTCTTGGAAAACCAATGTTAAAGGTAGTGTTGATGTCTGACACTGTTGTGCTTCTGAGTGGGAGTTGGTGATAAGTAGAAATAATAACGCTGCAAATCTATTGAGAAATGTTAGTGTCTAACCTGATAGAATTGCAACAAAGCATAACAAGCAAACAAGTAAATCTATTCTAGGTTCAGGTAATAAACATTGCGACTGAAGGAGGAAAAAAAAGTGGGATTAGATGGGAAAGACCATTATTGCATCAAAATGATGCATCTGCAAGCTCCTTTCATGAGTGTTTTATGACTAGGCAAACACATTTTCGTGTTGGCTTCTGCAGTAAATATTTCTCCTTTATTACTTGATAGCCACTTAGAATTTAGCCTGATTTTTAACAGTGCTAACATACAGTACTAGGAGAATTTATTTGAATAAAATAAAGCTACATTCTTCTAAACTGGAGTCATAATATTAATACTTAGAATACACAGCAACATGCTGTGAAAAAGGGATAGTTATTTAGATATATTATAAAATGTATCCCACTACTTTGATGCGATTCACTACTATTTCACCAAACCAATTTAACAGTCTCATGTGGAGAGGGAATAGTGCAATTAAAATTAGTAACAGAGATTTTCACATTCATATATCTAATTCAGGGATGGGTGATAATGAATTAAATACTTTTTCCTTCTTCTGAAGTCAAATCAGTATTAAATGAATCTGAGCTAGAACTCGTATTTAGAGTGTGCCTGTGTGCAGTTACAGCATCTGGAAACAGATTTTCACATGAGAAATAGGTGTTCCAGCTCAGATTTTCGTGTTATTTGTCTTTTTTGTTTGATTAGGGTTTCTTCCACTAGATTCTTGAAAATTGTGTGAATGCTGTTTAGCAACAGCAGTTGCTGTTTGCAGTATGCTGTCCTCCAAAAAACTAAGAACTTCCTGGGCAGAGAACTTCTGTCATTAAATTTGCCTTGGACAAAAATTAAGGAAGTTAGAGCAAAAGATTGATAGTCCTGGGAACAATGGTCTCTAGACACTTGTTAATCAGGCATTGGAAAACCCAATGGATAATCCTCCAGTGTGAAGTGGCTAAATTTATTTGTGGACGTTATGAATAAAAAGTGGTTCTCAACTCATTATGGAGCAGCATAAAAAAATAACAAGTGTATGCTGTTGTCTATGTATGATATTACTCTGAAAAAAACCCCAAACCACCAAACCTCAAGCCTCCTCCTGGTGCTTCCCATAATTAGACAAGGAAATTAGATATCACTTCTTAAGCAAACAAGTCAGTGTAGCAAGAGTCACATTAACCCTTCACCTAACCACAGATTAAATAATAGTTGTATATTAGTAGGAGACTACTGGTAGATAATATCTTCAATGGCTCCTGCTGCATCACCTAGTTTGCGATATATGTGATGGCTTTTGTTTCTCAGTAAAAGCTTTTAAATAAGTGAATGAACAAACCAACCCATGCCCCTGTGCAGACTGCATTTGCACTTGCAGATGGTATGTAAATACTGAAAAATGTAAATTACCCATTCTTTAGAGACCTGACCAGTAATGGGATTGATGAAGAACAGGAATCAAAACAACTGTGAGTTTAAGGTAGATTTTTTTTGTCCAATGTTACCATGTTTATTTTGGAGGCATTTTGCACTAGTTCCTGCATCTTGCTGATCCTTTTGTGGCTGAACAGCAATATCTTCCCTGCACGTTACCTTCATTACATGTGTGAAGAAATCAACACTTCATAGGAGAAATAATTTATTGGGTTTCACTTTTAAAATCTAAATTGTAAATGTAGTACAGACTTGACAATGTCCATGCCTTTAAATGTCTTGAAGATGGAAGCTAGTATTGTACCCTGTGTATTGATGGCTAACTTTTTTAAGGTAAAAAAAAATTCTGGAATGTACTTATTCTAAACTTGAGAAAAGGCTTATGTCTTGCCCAGATTAAAAAAAAAAATAATAAATGTGGCTAGTTTGTTAAATCTAAAGTGATTATACTCATCTGAGTTCAAAAAGTATCTTATAACTTACTATTTACTTTATAACTGTGCCTTACGCTGTGCTGATTACTAAGTGAATATTTTCGGTACCAGACTGGCTTGCATACTCATATTTGCAGAAGAGAAGTGAAAAGTGAGGTGTCTGTGCATTTCACTTAAGCACAGAACACCACAGGATGCCAAAGGGTAAGTGATAGAAAAGGGGTTGCTGCAGTTCTGTGAAAACTTGCTGTGAGACAGTATGTTGCAAAGCAAGTGTGTGAGTTAGGCAGTGGAAATATTTCATAGATTTTTCTGCTTTTAAAATGGAGGACCCCAGGTTTCGTGTGTTCAAATAACTCAGGCTTGTTTTATAGCACCAAGGAAAATCAGATGGTTGAGATTATACCAAAAAAGTAAGTTAATCAAATGAAACAGCATGTTTTAAATGGTGTAAATGAGTCAGCTAAGAAATGTGATGACAACCAGTCTCACGTGCTTCCATGTACTACTGCACTGGCACTGTGCAAGGCCTGAGCACTTCATAACATTATTATTTCCCGTTTACCTGCAACGTTGCCCTGAGATTCTTAGAACCTTAAGTGCAGTAAGTTTTCTATTCTCCATCCCTTTCTTTTCCTTCCCATCACAAAGGTGATAAATCATAGTGACCCTCCTTGTGGTAAAGAAAAATGGGCAAGTCTTTATGCAGCTTCTGTCGATGCCATCCTTTCAGGCTGCTGGAAGAGATCTCCAAGGTCAAGTATAGACATCTCCCACTAGAGTGGAGCATGTGACCTTGAACTCTTTCCCAGCACCTGCCAACCCATGAATAGCCAGTTTTAGGATACAGCCAGGCTGAAGTTACTGCAAGCCTTATGTTAAAGGAGAGCTTTGAGCAAATGAGTGAACATTTATGTCAGCTGAAAAAGGATTTAAATCCAATTCTACTTCTGTGGTTTGCAGTTACACTCTTTGAGTCTTGGTGAAGCTTGGTTCTGTGTGTGTTTTGTGAGAGAGCTGCTGGATCTGACTGTTCAGGGCTTGTATAGTTTGGCTTCCTTGTCTCTGCCTGTGCAGCAGAAACAAGGTTTTCCTGCTGTATTTTGACCATTCTGTAGCCTTGCACAAAGTGGGAGGAAAGGATTTGCCCTAAATTCCTGTGGTCATTTGTCTCATTGACTGATCTACAACCTAGCTTCTGATTCTGTTGAAAGTGCTATTACTTAAAATATCTGTTTTTTCCTATGCACGTGCTCACTTCAGCCAGCCAGCCACAAGACCCTTTCATTGCACTCATGTGAGCAGCGATGCACAAAAGTGGTGCGAGGAGTGAACCACAGTTTACAGTCTGGTTCAGTAATTCATTAATTTAAGGCAGTCTATTTATTATCTAATTTGCTTACTTCAACAATTTGTATTGTAATTTGCAGACAGCAATGTCAATTTTTACATGTCTCTATTCCAGCAAAAGAATTATTGTAAAGCACAATTGCATTGTGTAAACAGTAATACTTATGTCAGTCCATTTGCCTGAATACATTAGAGTCCATTAAAAAAGGACTATTTAAAAATGTGACTTTCTCCTTATTTACTACCTTTTGATTGTCATTGTTTGCTCAGTTATAAAGTGGTTTGTTGACACCAAATATTTTAATATTTCCTTTCCAAGTCCTTGTGCCTATGCCTTTGAGATGCTGCTATAGTAATTAAACTGTCTTTTAGTTGAGATGCTTGCGAAGCGTCCAGTTCTGTGCCTGGCAGCTGGTGATGCATTATAGAGACATTGAGCTAATCGATTAAAACCGCAGAGACATGGGAGTTGTCTGACAGCACTGTACTAGGATGAAATTAGTTGGAATTGCATGGTGAAATTAAGGGGAATGCAGGTGATTGCAGCTCTTCTGGGAGAATCCTGGGTGAGAGGGACACTGTGCGCTGATCTCTGTGTAATTAGGACAGCCATGTTTTAACAGTATTTCTAAAGTATTAAAATGGACTGGGTAAATCAGCAGGGTTGTTTCCAGTGAACTTGGCATCCATCCACTGTGACTGAAATAACATGAAATTTTTCGGCTGCTAGGAAATGTGAAATTGGACTAATTATCTTCTAACTAGTCTGCTATTGTGTTAGCCTGTAGCAGGTCAGAAATACGAATACTGTATGCTTTCAGGTCTATCATTGGAGCTTAAGACATGCTGCTATGCTTGCAGGTTAAATAACACAGTTTGTGGTAGAATATTTATTGGAATAAAGACAATGCAAGTACGAACACAAATTGAATCACAGTCCATAAAGGCAGCTTGGATATAATAGTTTGTAAAACTGCCTAATGGGTCTTCTTTGAAATATTCCAAATGATACTCAAAGAGGCAGTCCTAATTCTAGGCAGTCTAAGTAGAGATGTTCCTTTTTGCTTGAAACTTGCTCTACACAATGCTAAGGAACCCATAAAATTAATTTCCAGAAAAATCATGGTTAGATTTTCTAGCTAAATCAATCAGACTTCCACTCTGCCTCATATTACTCTGATAATTGATTTAAGCAGTGCTGGGCGTAAAGGAATCCACTTTCAACTTTAATTGTACATCTCTTCATTTAAATTTGGCGACACTGGCTAAACAGTTCTGCAGAGTGGGTAGCTGTGGAATGCCTGTTTTCAAAACCGAAACGAACATTACTGCTGTACATTTCACTCTAAAGCAAGATGACAAAAGACCCATTAGATGTAATGAAAGAGACCTTCTCCTGTCTTCTGCAGGTGTAGAGGGCACTGATGACTGTCCTTTGAGGCCTCGTGGAGACTGTACTGCACTCCCAGCTGTAGCACTGGTGTCCTCCAAAGGCTCCTCCCCTGGAGCAATGGCAACTTCTCTCTCTGCCTTCCTCTCCTGTGGCCCCACTCCCCCAGAGCTGGGGGACAGCAGAGGGTGATGCCCTCCCTGGAATTTGGGAGTCAGCTCTGTCTGGTGGATTCCAGCTGCGGCATTTCATGGGCATTAATGCAAGGGAAGCCGATTACGCTGGAGTTAACCTTCCATCAAAGCGGAGTAATGCATTACTATAAAGGAAGAATTGTCTCTGCATTAGCAGAAGAGAGATTATTTGGCAGTCAAAACAGTACTGTATATGAAGACAGAAACAGTAGAATTCAGCAGAGGCTTAATTCAATGTGAATGTGTCTCCTGAATAAAATAAAACCCAAACAGCAGGATCCCTTAGCAAGTACATGGATGTGTTCGTTGGGCAGGGCTGTGGTCTGCCTCTCTGTCAGCCTTTGAGCACTGCTTCCTGATGAGACTGGTACTCAGTTAGAGGCCAAACGCTGTGTTCAGGATCTAAGCTAGAATAACTTCTGGGAAATGCCTTTCCTATCACTCTGAATCTGTGAGTTCGTGGCCATAGTTTTTGCCCTGTGCTTGTCTTGTATTTAGCCTAACTAGTCAGGTCCAGTCGCTAATGAACTCACAGTTTTCTCTTGTAACTAATTGCATACTGGACTGGTACCACAGACTGACAAAACACAGTGGCTTTTTAGAAACAATCTTAATTTTGTTGTGAAACAAATTTGTTTGAGTTCCTTCTCATGGTGTCTTACCTTTAAGCTGCCATATTTAACATCTTATTTTCTTTTCCATTTAAATTCAAGCAGTCAAGATGTTTATTTTGAAAGAGTTGCAACCATGCAATAACATGTTTCCCTCTAAATAACCAATATGTGCTCTCAGTCCTACTGCATTGAACATTTGCTTTTTGTTGTGGTTTTGGTCTGGGGTTGTTGGGGCGGGGGGTGGTGTTTGCTTTTGTAGTTATTTAAAATTTCCTACATTGGAGAATAAACAGAGAGAGCATTTATTACAAGGGACATACCTTACATTGCTTATGATATAAAGATACGTTTTATTTTTACAGCTATATTGACCACATCTGTTTTAAAAGCAAAAGCTACAGCAAATTTAGGAGAATATTTATGTAAGCAATGGGAATATACAGACTGCAGTTCTCAATTTTTTTCCCTTTTAATCTCCACGTTCTACTGTACACATGTGCACAGAGCACACCTCCCCATTTTCCCATCACAATGAAATAACAATTTCATTCAACTTGAGTATATCTTTATCTTCCACGATGAGAAGTACCAGTAACTGGAATAGTAATTTGGCACTGGAAGGGGAATTCAATATCATCAAACAGTATGTCATACATTTTTATTAAGCTTTATCTGAGATGCAGTAAGACTCCAAGACCCCCCCTTATATACCAAAATTTCTTTGTCTACAAAATAAACTACCAAAGAAAGCCATTGAATTATTTTTGCAAATCTGTCATTTGTAAAGCTATTCTTTCTTCACTTGAACATTTGCCTGTTAACCGAGAGTGGCATGTTAAGTTATTAAAAAGAACCACTGTGGAGTAGCATTTCCAGTTGTTCATAATAGGCCTAGTTGTGCATCAGTTCAAGAAGTTATGTTTTGAAATGTTTAATACCTGAAGTCTCTCTTAAAAGGTGCAGCAGGTAGAGAGAAGTATTTTGAAAACTGTGACTGGCGACTACTGGCCAATTTTGATTTACAAAACTTAGCACAACTCTCATAATGAAGTCATAACTAGTGCCTGTAGACTTAATTTGGATTTTTATGCTTTCAGACTTAGCCAGATTTTGATTATTATTTTTCATCGTCAGATTATAATTTTATTTGGCATGCTGCTTCTTGTGCATTTTTCAAATATCAAAACTACAAGGTTTGAGGGATCTGTTCTTTATCTTCTATTCCTGTTCAAAAACCATTGGGAAACTTTTTTGGAAGATACTCTGAGAAGAACATACTTAAATATTTCTGTGTGAAAAGCCAAGCAGGTAAAAAAACAGTAGGAAGCTGGTTTGAATGAGATCGTTATCTATGATCTTGCCAAAAGCAGAAATCTGACTTCCATCAATTGATTGTCCACTTTTTCAGCTCTTGTAGGCATGATGGTGAAGAGGAAAACTCTGCATTTCTATAAATCATCTAGAAATGACAGGGAATTGGAGATGCCTCAGATTTTTTAGGGCAATGATTATCCGGTCATTATTTGAACTGGTTATTTCTTAATAACAAGTTCCAAATGCAAAACAATTTTTGAATGCTTGGAAACATGGTAGTTTAACAGAAGCCAGTAGAGGCCTAAGCACAACCAGACTGTAAGTTTTAAACAAGGAAACCTGAAAAATATTCCTCAAACTAGAAGAGTCTGCATTGTACTCAAAACATTCATGAAAGGCTTAACTGTAAATGGACCAAAATATGTGTGATAAGGTAATGAAATGCTAAAACAGTGATATAAAATCTTTTCTTCCTGTGCTTGAATTTAGCTCTTTGATAGAGCAAAGATCAAGCACTTATTAAAATAACAAAACAAAAAAAACCCCCACAAAACCAACAACAGAAAACCTTTCTAGAACTTTTTGAAGGGTATTATATAAAATCTCTGAACTATTCTACTGAATCCCTGATGAACACGTGTTAATATATCCAAGCCAGCTTTCAAGGGGAAAATGTCATGCACTTTCTCAGTGAAACAACTGTTTCATGCATGTAAGGATATAATCCAAATATTTGAAATATTTTTTAAATATAGCTGGGAAAGATTATTGGTGTTTCATTGACCAATGTCCTCACTTTATTTCCTAATGTCAGGTTTAAATGTAGTGTTTACACCCCTCCATTCTGTCATGTAAGTTTTATGCTTAATTTTTATCATACTAAAACTGTTGCGTGTAGCACATGTCCCTTGGATTGTTCAGATCTCCATCTCCATACACTTCCAAGCCCCATCAGCAAACAATCAGGGACCTCTACAGCCAGCACCATTCCAGCCTTTGAATTAAGAGCTCACTAGTTTCAGTTTGTGTGCAAAACCGAGGTGTGTAGCCTTCTCAAGAAGCACTGTCAGAGGTCCCCATTCCGAAAGCCAGTCTAATTCTTCTGTAGTTGGATTCTGTTGTCTGCTGAGCTTTCCGGGCTGCTTTTAAGTCAAATACTTAAACATGCAATCCCAGACGGTTGTGGTCTAATGGCAGAGCATTTGGAGGCTTGTGTGTGCTGCATGCCAGGTCGCATCTCACACTTGCCAAATGCAGCACCTGGAGGATGTGCCAGGATGGGATGCTTTGCTTTTGCCTTTGTTTCATTTTCTTCTGCCTTTCCACTTGCAAACTCCTTTGGTTCGGTTCTACACTACAGGGCAGGCTGGTTTCATACAAATCAGCTGAGGTGCATGCTATGAAAATAAGATAGGTGTTCACTTTGTTCTCCGCACCGTGGAACAACGACAACAATCACAGTTCTTTAACACATTTTTTTTTTCATAATAGACCAAATTTACTTTTATTGATAATTTTCTGAATTTAATTCCAGGCATGTTCAATTGTTGTTATTTTTAGTTACCTTCATGTTCATGGAAGTGACAGATGATAGACACTGTTTCCAAATACATAAAAGCTAGTGAGGTTATTTGAGGCAGGACACATTTCTGGTTGTATTTTATCATAACTGCTGTCCTTTTCCTCTGTTATCTTCCATCCGAATAGTGCCAAAGTTAGAGCTGTATGTACTTTTTTCTAGGCAGAGTTTGCAGTGCAAAAGGAAATCCAAATTCTCTATGTATGTCTCGCCAGGGAAGAAAGCTTTTAGAGATTTCATTGCGAGATAAGGATGTACATCCAAAATGGCTTTATAGCTGAAGGAATGTCAGCTCCCAGTGGCTACAGGATTATTCAGCCAGGGTGGTTGTCTCCTCATGAGTGGGAAGAGTGATTGACTGTACCAGACTTCCCTCTGGAATCAATTCATGTTCCTATGTACTATTATAGCATGAATGTGAGGTACTCCAGCAGAAGCTAATTAGGATACCTAGGTGTGCCTTAGAATCATAATTTTCTTTCATCTTAATTTTCTGTGTGGTGACTTTTAAGCTCAGCTTTTTACAATCTTCTGACTATGGTTGTAGGACTAAGACAGAAAATGAAAGAGACTATTACTAAGATATCAGCCATTGTCACCTTAGAATGATTGCACATCCATTGAGAAATGAAGTAAATACAGAAAGAAGGTTGCAATGAAAATACACTTTCTATTTCTGCCAGAACATCAGTAGTGCTTCCTTTGATGCCAAATAATATCTAAGCATGGATTACGTTCTGAACTAAGGGATGGAGGTAAGCCTGTAAATTTTGTTGGCTAATTGTGTAAAAATAACAATGTAATGATAAAATGTTGCCTTAAAGGAAACTGCAACCAAATATGCAACTTTTTATTTAAAGGGTAGCTATATCAATAGGTCAAATTATTGTGCTAACTATATAAGTAATGTAGGTTAAAAGACAAGGATGATACAACACAAACTCTGTACTTGGAAAATTTTCCGTTGCCATTTTCTCATAAAAACATTATAAATTTAAAAAAAAAAAATAATCCTCATTGGTGAATTAATTATTGAGTTTGCTAACAGTACATTTTTAAGAAACATTTTTAGTCAAATAGAATTTGCTGCTACCAATCCCAGGCATCAGTCTCACTTGGTTTAACAATATTACCAAAGATTGCTGTGGGAGAGTAAGCCTTTATATTCTTTGTTTATTTTCTCATCATTTTTCCCCCTTGAAGCAATTCCTGTAGGCCTATGGATGGAGAGGCATTTATTTCGAAACATCGCATGAAATGATTTGCCCTTCCAACATGGCCGAGCTCAAGATGTTATTACAAAGCCCAGAAGGGTTTGTCTATGTGGACCTAATTAATTAAGAATGGAAGATAGAAAGGTTAGGGAGTCATTTATTAGAAGATATAAAACTATAAAAATAGACACTATTAGGTGATGTTTTACCTTTTTTCTCCTGGCTGAAGAATTATGAAATTAAATTTGAATAAAAAAAAGAAAATAGAAAAGGCAGATTACGCAAAATTAGCCTGATATCTTTCTAACCAGATAACCAACTACTAGTAGTCTTTCTGGACCTTAATTTGCTGTAATGATGTATCAGAAATTATTTATTCAACCAAAAAGTATAGATGTCAGCATAAGAATTGCTAGTTTGTGGAGTGGGTAAGAAACTAAACTCAGTGAGATGGCAGCAAAAGGGAGCTTCCTGACAGGAGAGAAGATTTTAAAGGACTTCTCAAGATCTGAAAAAAGTTGACCAGTGACACAAAACTAAGAGAAAGAAGCAGTCAAGGCTGAATAATTTTGAGGACTAGAGTAACAGAAATGGAATGAAATTACATAGCAGAAAGTGCAAAATGATGCACCTGGGGACTGACTGTACTAAATTCTCTTAAAGTAAGGAATTCCACCAGATAGAAATGACTGAAATAGAGAAATTGATCTTAAAGAGCCTAAAAGGCACCACTGCGATGCAATGTGAAAAAGTCGAATGTTATCCTAAGGCTGGAGCGCTGTTTCTGGTGGAAATTGGTTGGTGCTGGTAGAGCTGTAGAAAGGAATGATTTATATGAAATTATATGAAATACTGGGAATCAGTACTGGTGGTGCCCCCAGCCAAGGGCTATTGTGCTTCTTGCTCCAGGGTTTCCTTCTGCCCCCAGGGTATGTACCCTGTCTCAGGGTGTTGTATGGGCAAGCTCGGTGTGAGCATATATGCTCAGCACAGGAGCGAAATGAGACATGGACAGGTTTTACTGGGGGTTATAGAGGTCTGGTGTGGAGGTACTCCACTGTTCCCAAGGAGTTGCCCCGTTGGGCTGGGCACAGAGTCTCTTGTGATGAGGAAAGGGGAATTCAAAGTGTGAAAGACGCAGATAAAGGCTTTAACGATCATCAGGAGAATGGCTTGTTTATCTGGGGATGGGGAGGATGGAAAATCTGGAAATTTGGATGGAAATTAGATGTAACTAGCAAAAATAAGACTAGGAGGTAATATGATTGCTCTCCATGGGGTGCTTAGAATGCCAGGCACCCAGGAAAACATTTTAATTTGGAGGGTCGTGTAGTTCCAAGAAGAGTTTGGTATTAACTGGCCACAAATAAATTTAAGCTGGAAATATAATGGAAGACATCCAGCTGCTAAAGTAATCAGGACCTGAAAGAGCTACAGCAAAAGGGGCAAAACATTAAGTCCTTTTCAGAGGGCAATCAATATGCTTATCAAAACATACATGATGATTTGTGCAAATAGATTGCCAGACTCAGTGAACTTGATTTCTAAGGCATTTAACTAATAAAGTGAAAAAAATCATTGACCACTCTGAGATTATTTCAAAGAATTTTTTGCACATAAGTCCAGGTTCCCAGCGCACTTCTTCCTGAATTCCCCTGTTTCTGTACAAGTAAAGTGCAGAGCAGTTTCTAGAAATGGTGTCTCGTCGTGTCTTGTAACACGCAGTGACATTGTGATTTGAATTAATGTAATCTGCAGAGCCAGCATAGAACTGCCAATTGCATCCTGTGTTGAAGCGTAGGCTGGACTCAAACCCTGAAGCCAGAGGGGGAATGCACAGCTTCTATGCTTAATTCACTAGACATCCTAGCCTCCGTTTTTATAGTCTGAAAGAATCTCGACTTCTGTTTAGATAACAGATGAGGATGCTGTAGGAGAGAAGCATTATTATGTTATGATAGCTCAGATGCAGCCACTGCATGTGCTGAGATTTTTAAATTTAGTCCCTCAGCTGTGGTAGTACATATCTAGAAACAGCATGTCTACAGAATGAAAGATCTCAATTTTTTTCAGACTTGCTATGTTTGTCAGTGTGCATTTAAAAAGTTTGTTGAACATGGAGTGGTTTAGGTGAGAGAAAATACAGCTGATTAATATGGTAATAACACCCTGATTATTTTAATGGTATATATAATCTTATTACTACTTCCTCTGTTATATATTTCTTGTTACTTGTAGTTACCTGTATATTTATACTAATGAAGGAGGCAACACACTATTCACTGCTCTTATATTCCCAAGATATTTAACTTTCTGTGCAGTTACTAGCTGTCAATCAAGGCTAATCAAACTGGTGCAGTTAACATAATACATCATAAAATTTCACAGTAATGTCAACCTGTAATTCTGTCAATCTGGTTAAAGGAAATGGGCAAAACCCAATATTGTCATTTTGTAATAACACAGAGAAACAGAATTGTAGAATAATATTTTTACTGTCTGCTATAAACATGTTGTGTACAGGTTTCAAGAGCAGCAGTGGTTTCCTTTAGGAGTGAATTTGTCAAATATCCAGCATTTTGAATCCTTATTTTTCACTTTTCCCACCAGCAAATATTTTCAGTGTATCCTGAAAAAGAATGGGATGTTGCAGTTCTCCCTGTAACGTGACACTAGAGATGTCAGGAGGAAGAGAGAAGGCATGAGTTTCTTCTGTCCTTGTGTCACTGCAAGGGAGTGTTTTGTGATGGAACTGGCCAAGGTTGGTTGGACAGTAACTTCTGGGAAAGAGAGTTCCCAGCTCTGCTATCAGCTACATTTATATCACTTGAATGCTAACAGTAGAGGAAGCTCCTAGCAAAAAAAAAAAAAAAACCAAAACAAAACAGATATAGTAGTATTCCCATTTATACACACGGGAACAGAAAAGTGCAGTCTGGCTGTTTGCATGGCATAACACAGAAATGTAGGCATAAAATGTAAGGCTTCAAAATCCAGTGTCTCTCTACTTAGGAGATTATGATTTGCAGACCTTTGCAATTTTTTGGTACACGTGCAAGCCCTTATCTGACAAGGTTAAGTCTGTTGACAATAGCTTGATTTTCAAAGTTGCCTTTGGCAAAACTCTTACAAATAATTGAATACTACTGAGTTGTCAGCAAGATATATCCATTTACTGTTATTAAAATGTATCAAAATGCACAACTAACCCTATTAACATGAATGGGATTTCTCATGAAGTAAAATATTAATTGGGTGTTACAGGTTAACAGGTGTTACAGAAGTCTGTGTGGGCATAGCTTGTTCAAGAATGTTTTATAGTGTATCCTTCTGTAAAGGTCTTTATTTGCCTGCAGTAATTGATCATAAGATGTTTCATGTGCTGAGGAAGGAACATCTTTGGAAGCACCAGGCAGATTTCTCTCTCCTCCTAGAAGCTCATTTTCCTCGAAATACAGAGCCACTGTATAATGAATCACCTGGGTTAGGTGGTCTTTGTCAGGTGATGACATGTATGTTTGTAAACCAGGAAAAGCTTGAAGCAAAGTTTATGTGAGATGTATGTTTAATGATCAAGAATATTAGGTTGTAGGTACAGAAGCTACAGGAGAAAGGATGATAAATGAATTAGAGAGATCTATAAATGAAACAGTTAGGTCTTGATGCAGAAAGTAATAAAGACAAAGGCTGGGAAAATAAGATGAGAATATGGTCTTTGGAAAAGGCAGTATTAACAATTAGACGCCAATTTAAAAAAGGGTAAAAGCAGAAGCAAGCAATTGTTTAAGTACTAATCATCATGCCTGGGTATACCATCCGTGGGAATGCATGAGACTAAACAGTGATTGCAGTAAGAGAAGAGAATCAGAATGGAAACTGAATTCACTTCAGTTTAATATGTGAAAATCCATCATTCTTTAGCAAAACAATGCAGAGAATCTGAGACAGTGACTTCTCATGGCAGATAGACAGGACTAATTTAAAAAAAATCAGACAAAGGACTTACAGTGATACAATACTTTGAAGGTGAAGTTTACAAATTATATCTGGAGGGAAAAGGCAGTAGCATTTCAAGCTTGCTTTAGTTGTGAGCATAAATGGACTTGTTAGATAACATTATGCAGGGAACAGACTGCTTGGGAAAATGATAGCTAAGTTCAGGGGCTGTTAACCGGAAATTTAACAGAGTGGTCTTGCAACAAGGGGTTGCCTCTGAATACAGAATAAGAACTTGGAAGTGAACGTGCAGTTGGTGCAGACGTGAAAACAGCAGGAGAGCCTCGTCCAGCCTCGTGGACTCTCCTTGCTGTAATACCTAGTGGCAGTAGGAGATGATGCTGTAGACCTAACTACTTGTAAGCCATGTACAATAACCTCCCCTGCCACCTCCATAAACCCATCAGCCAAATGGGAAAAGAATCATTTTCTCTTCCCAATATCTATGTGTGAGAAGATGGATCAACAAGAGGATTGTTGTTGCACAAATGCCTAAGCAGAAAGAGACCTGGGGGTGCTGATCGACAGCTGGCTAAACATGAGCCAGCAGTGTGCCCAGGTGGCCAAGAAGGCCAATGGCATCCTGGCCTCTATTAGGAATAGTGTAGCCAGCCCGTCTATGGAAATGATCGTCCCTCTGTACTCGGCACTGGTGAGGCCGCACCTTGAATATTGTGTCCAGTTCTGGGCCCCGCACTTCAAGAAAGATGATGAGGTGCTGGAGTGAGTCCAGAGGAGGGCGACAAAGCTGGTGAAGGGTCTGGAGGGTCTGACCTACGAGGAACAGTTGAGGGAGCTGGGGTTGTTTAGCCTGGAGAAGAGGAGGCTCCGAGGTGACCTTATTGCAGTCTACAACTACCTGAAGGGAGGTTGTAGTGAAGTGGGAGTCGGCCTCTTCTCCCGGGCAACTAGTGATAGGACAAGAGGACATAGCCTCAAGCTTCGCCAGGGAAGGTTCAGGATGGACATTAGGATGCCTTTCTTCTCAGAAAGGGTCGTTAGACATTGGAACGGGCTGCCCAGGGAGGTGGTAGAGTCACCATCTCTGGACGTGTTTAAGAAAAGACTGGACATGGCACTTAGTGCCATGGTCTAGTTGACAGGATGGTGTCAGGGCAACGGTTGGACTCGATGATCCCTGAGGTCTCTTCCAACCTGGTTGATTCTGTGATTCTGTAACTATAGGTCTGCCTGTTTTGTTTCTCGTGTAGGAGGGGGAGTGTGTGATTGCTCTGGACTCATTGCATTCACCCTCAAACGAGAGAAGTAAGCACTACTTTGAATATCTAGCAAGAGGCCACACAGGAAGGACTGTCTGTTAATGCAGAGAGAGAGAGAATACCTTAAAGGATAATGTTGATTTGCTTCTTCCAATAAAATGCCTGCCTCAAAGTTACAAGAAAGCTGTTTTCTATTAGTCTTTGCTGCTGTCACACGACAGTGTTGGGAGTTGACTTCTTTTAAAACAGCAAAAGAAAGTTGGGAAGACATCTCAGAGTTAACTCACCTCAAGACTTTCCATCTGATAAACCCAAAAAGTCACCTGAGAGAAAGGAGCCCTTTGCCAGATCCCAAACCCCAGCGAGGCTGAGCAGGAAAACCGCTGAAGTACAGGTCAGTCCAGTGATTTATGCAATGTGTAGTGAAGTGGAAAATATTTATAAATCACTTGCTTTCTCTCAGAAAGGATATAGGAATAACAATGATATCACTTTTAAAATGTGGGAAGAGCATTTGAGTGCAAACATGAATGTGTTGCAAAGCAGCATGTTTTTAAATCAAAATATTCACAAATCAAGAGAAAACATGGAGTACTTATATAAAGTGTCTTTCTGTAAAACAACGAACTGCAACACTGTATATCATTAAAATTGTTTCCTTGCAATTGTAAACAATAGTTTTAAGTAAGTAAAGTGTATATTCTAAGTTACTGTGCATGTGGTAATGCTAACTGGTATGGAATCGTGTGCAAGTCATTCAGACAGAGTAGGAAAAGCTTAGCACAAGAAGTAGGAATCCCTCTCCAGCTTCCAATCTGTTTCTATAGGAGAAATGACAATCACCAAGCCCTAAACTTTCTGAGAAAGAAATGTGTCAGGAGTGTAGACGAGAGCACAGAGCAACTGAAATTTGTCTAAGTGTTTTGGATTTTTGAACCTGTGAAGACAAAAATAACGCTAGGAAGTGAATTTGCTGAAGCTGAGAGGTGGAGGAGGTAGCCTGAATATGCATGAGGAATTTATTTTTTCTTTGGATCTGTATCCCATTACAATATTCCAGAAGGAGTTCAGACTGTTAAGCCAGAAATCTGCAGTGTTGTTACTCAGTTGAGAATTGGTGGGAGTTGTCAGTTCTCAGAATTACTATTTGTAAAGAAATTTTGAATGAGCTGGATTTTATTTCTATACTGAAGCTCCTTGTTGTAGTACTGAAGGTGACAAAGAAATCACTTTTAACGATTTGGTGCCGATGTTCGTTATACATGCTGGAGACGTGTTTCAAGCATTTGTCACCACGCGTACCCCCCTGCAGCTGAGTCACGTCTGTTCAAGTGAAACTCTGAGAAGGCATAATAAGAGGAGGATGGGATTCCACTGAAAGCATCATTGCGTAGGTAGCAGTTCTACCACTCCCAGCTTCAAAAAAGAACCAGTTTAGATAAGCAGTGCATCAGGGCATGTTGCTGGTCCAGTCAAATAACATGCTGTTAATGAGGCTTAACGAATTAGTAAAGAAGGAATGTTATTTTCCCCTGTGCAGAAGAGATTATCCATGTAGTAACTAGCACTAAAGTATTTTTCTTGCTGAAAGCAGTATTGCCAATGCAGTATTGTTTTCTGGCAAATAGTGAGCCAAACAGGCGACCATGACTGCCATTCAGAAGATATGTTTTCGTGAATTCTTGTTTTGACTTGCGAGACACCTGAGAGATTTTACAAGGAAAAGTGAGTTGGAAACCTTGTTTCAGTTTATAGGAAGATTGAGAAAGAAAGTAAAAACTACACTTAGAAAATATATGCAGTGAAAAAAAACTGTGGCTCCTAGGGAATGTTGTTTGATAAAGTTTATGTAAGGATAACACAGAAATAAATACTATGCTTTGTGAAACACCTTATCCCCAAAACGCATGTGTTCTTCACTATGGTAAACATATAGAACAGATTTATACCTAATCTGTCCTCAAAAGGCCACAATTATTAACTGCATTTTCTGTCATCTGAACTGAGTTTTTTTAAAAAAAACTCAGTTGTAACCCATCTCACCATAGAAAAGGGGAATAAAACCTCTTCAGAGGCTTCATAAGAGGTGAATGGCTTATTTGACCGAGCCAGGAAAAAAGACAAAATGGAAAAGGTAAGTTTATTAAGCGGCAAATAGATTACCTTTCCTCTGAACACTACTGGAAAATACGCTAATCATTAGTATCATCTGAGCTCCCCCTTCCCACCCTGCTCCCCACCATTGCTGGGAGGCCACCACTTTTTTATTTTCCTATTCTTAAGACAATCTTGATGAGAGGTGATAGGCTTCAAAGAGGAAAGCAAAACCCTTTGCTGTTCCTACCATACACATTGTGCTCACCAGCCACTGCCTATTGGGTCCCAGTAGACTGCATGTCATTAAGCTTTGATTCACCCCTAAGGTTTTTAACAGGAAAACAAAAAGGGAGTAGAGAGATTTAATTACACTTTTAAAAACTACAGTGATAAATTTATTTTAACTCTCCAAAAGGTGCATATGAATGTTTGAATAAAATGATATGTAGCCTGGCAAGTAATCTGGAACTCTGCTCCCTCTGCTGTGATCAGTACGGTTACAAAAGTAGACAATTTTTAAGCTTTGGTGGGAACCATATGTTAGGAGTTTTTGAATTAAAGAAAGAGAGAAGTCATGCACACCTCTAGGGAAGAAGAAGGCAGCAGATCAGGGAGAATTTACACAGCCAAGAAATAACTGTAATAAGAATGGAGCATCAATCACAAACGACTTCAATTATTTTGTCATTGAGTGGAATAAGAAGATACAAAGGAGCAGAAAGATGACACATTTCTTAAGCACGATTGGAATGTTTTTAGACACCAGATCAACATGAAATATTGGGTGTCTGTTTTCCATCAGAACCAAATCTGTTCAAGAAATTATGCACTAAAAATGTTTAATGTAAGTGTTACAACCATAATGAATTCCAACTCTTATCTCTCTCATTAAGGGAGAATTGATATTTTAATTGATTAATTAGTTGTTGTTACAGTTATGTTATTAATTGTAATAATTATAGCTCTGATTCTGTGAGCTACTTTACACTCCTGGTCCTCTGCAATTGCAGAGATCCCACCGTGTTTCAGATGCTTTGTGTGCAGGTGCAGGTGCATGTCCTACAGGTAGTAGGAGTACGGAGACAAGAATCAATACAACACAGCACTGCAAAACCCACCGTAACATTGTGGTAGGTTTTTCAAGTGGACTCCAAAATATAACAGAAGTAAACAGGTATCTCCTTGTCCCTTCGTAGTCTAAACTCTCTGGCTGTGTTTTGTCTCCTCACAAAAAGCCTAAGTAGGCCCAGGAGCAGTAGCATGTTTGGATGTTGATTCTAATTGCTGTATGAGATTTTTAAATGTTTGCTGTATTTACTCTTATGAACATTCTTGAATGGGGTAGAGAACAGCTGAGTGGTGGTTAAAAGATAGGTGAAAATATTTGTATCTGATTTTTCAGGGGAAAAATTGAAAGGGGAGTAGGGAAAATATAGCGATTTCATGATCAAATATAGTAACAGACCTTGGCTACCAGATGGGAATGTATATATACACCATATTATAAATTATTATATCTCCAGCATATTCTATATTGGAGAGTCTTCCCCTAAAAAATAAACATCTTGAACATACAGAAATAAGAAATGACAGCTTAAGCATTAGCAGCCTTAAATCATGATAAATCATCAAATGTTGGCAATTTATCTAATATAACATCAAAACCTGGAATAGTTTTGTAAATCAGGATTAACAGATCAAGTTTTCTCTTGAGTTTTACCTTCAGCACACTGTGATGTGAATATGTCAAACTTCAACATTGCTAGTGTATTAAGTGTTGGTGATAAAATTCTTAATTGCCGTTATGACGAGCTTGTGACTTCACATTTATATACTGCCCACTAACACACATCTAGAATTTATTCTTTTTTTCAGACATTCTAAGATCTGTCTAACAGGAAAACAGTCCGTTCTTCCCATCAGTTACTCAGGTGAGGGCCAAAAATACATGCTATTTGACAGGATAAAAGCATTGTATCTCAAAGCTAGAAATCATGTTATAACTGAGAAGGAAAATCAGCTTTCTGGAAGAATGCAGAGTAGCTCTGGAAAGTCTTTAAACATTGGACTTCAAAGATATCCTGTTTTACAAACTAAAGGTTACTCTGGTAGCTTTCAGATAAGTTAAAGTGTTTTTCTGCCCTTTCTTTTTTTTCTCTGAGGTTTGTGTGTTGGACGTGCTGAGATTTTATAGTTTAAAGGGTATGCAATACAGTTCCTATAAAATATTTTAAAGCTCTCTAAGAAACTAATACATTTTAAAATTAGTATTTCTGTTAAATGTGTCATATAAAGAATACATGAAAAAATTATATGACATGAGTTTTATTAGATCTCGCTTGTCATGGCCTGCTTTTTCATTTGTATGTAATGCATCTATCCAAACTTCTGCCAATAATGTCTTCTATGCCAAAGCTTACACCATCACATACTGCACTATCAAATTTACACCATTATTCTCATGTCTTTCTCAGCAAATGAAATGAATAGTAATTTATTTTCTTGAATTGAGTGGAGGAGAAGTATATGCACAGAGATAACTAAAACCATCTCAGTCACTAAGTCCCAGTTGTAAGCGATTCTGACCTCTCAATGTTGGAAACTGCAAGTATAGAATGACCAGTAACAACAAAAAATAGGAAACCCAGATAATGGAGCTGTTGGAGCGAGTCCAGAGGAGGACCACGAAGATGATCAGAGGGCTGGAGCACCTCTCCTATGAAGACAGGCTGAGAGAGTTGGGGCTGTTCAGCCTGGAGAAGAGAAGGCTCCAGGGAGACCTTATAGCAGCCCTGCAGTATCTGAAGGGGGCCTACAGGAAAGCGGGAGAGGGACTTTTTACAAGGGCAAGTAGTGATAGGACGAGGGGGGACAGTTTTAAACTGCAAGAGGGGAGATTTAGATTAGATATTAGGAAGAAGTTCTTTACTGTGAGGGTGGGGAGACACTGGAACAGGTTTCCCAGAGAAGCTGTGGCTGCCCCCTCCCTGGCAGTGTCTAAGGCCAGGTTGGATGAGGCTTTGAGCGACCTGGTCTAGAGGAAAGGTGTCCCTGCCTGTGGCGGGGGCTTGGAACTAGATGATCTTTAAGGTCCCTTCCAACCCAAACCATTCTATGATTCTATGATATTATTACAACAAGACTCTAAAATGCAAAAAATATTTCTAGGGGGGAAATATATGAATATTCTGGGGAAATGCTAGAAGTATTACAGTATTTTGATTTTTCCTGTTATATCAGGAGTTCAGCATTTCAATGTAAGCAGCCCATAGCATGCTTCACACTTAAAAAGAGTTTTATAGTTCTCAGATGCAGTAGCCAATTGCAGAGAGGATATAAAATACAAGATATTTGAAACCTAATATTTTACCCTCAGCAGCTACATGCTAATGACTGAATGTAGACGGTTTGCAAACTGAGAGAACTGCCACCTCATTGGTTATGATGAGTTCATATTTTCAGAATATCCGTGTCCAATAATGACTGCTGGCAACTACCTTTTATAAGAAAGAAAAAAATGTCATTCTAGAGAACAAGGCATCAGCCTAAAACATAGGCTGGCCAAAGCTGAACCTTAGAAATAGAAGAGCTGCTGGAAGGTACTACTGATACAAGGGTAGCTGTTGTTTTCTTTGTAAGAATGCTGGTGATTGATCCTTTATAGGCATTTACTAAATCAAGGAAATGTCTGTCTTTTGTTCTAAACATGATACTTGTATGGTGTATTTTTTTAAGTGTTGCCTTCTGAACTTACAGGTGACTTTCCCTAAGTATTCCGTGTGCAATGGCTCAATTAAAGGGAACTTTTGTGAGACAGGTATAATACAATTCAATCAGGAGTCTAGCAGCCATCATAATTATGGAGTTGTAAATTACCATTGGTCTTTACATGCCTTGTAGTGGGTAAATCAACGTCCTTTGTGTTTGCTATAGAATTTTGTTAATATTATTTTATATTCTACAATAAAACTATTAAAAGACAATGTGAAAAGCCATGGGAGCATGTGCAGGTTTGTTAGATTGTAAGGTGGTGAGATCTCCTGGGATCTGATCATGCACTCTGCGCAAAGGGACTAACCTCCAAGCTTATGTACCTACCACTGAAAGCCATGGTTCAGCAGAAAGTGGTATCCACCTGCATAGTGCTGCAGGACCAAGGATATATTTTAGCAACTGAAGATACTCAGCATCTGCTGTTAAACTGAAGAAAATTTGAAGAATGTCTTTTCAGATCCCTATCAAAACATTGAGGTATTTTTAGGATCACAGCCTCATCCACCTGAGTGTTTTCATATTCAGATTCTGAATTGGAGTCAGACAGGGTCACTACATGTGTGAGTTGCCTTAAAAGGAAGCCACAGCAATGGAAGAGAGAAAATCCTGGTAATTCAGTGGGCGTCTGTCCATCATGAAGAGGAGTTTTAGCAGATGTAGTGGTAATACCAGATTTCATGGAAGTGCTCCTGTTAACTCTATGAAGCCACAAGATCTGATTTTAATATTTTGTGATTGGTGAAGCTCTGTTGCATGCTCTGCATGATCAGAGTTTTTCTGGGAAAAAAAAAAAGCAAAGAAGCCCCAAACAACAGCAAAGGAAATAGAGAAACTTCAGTGCAGGCATGAGGAGAGCAGAACCTGCTTTGGTTTGTCTAATGACCTTTCACTATACTTGGCAAGAAGAGCTCCTGTGATTTTATTGGACTTCCCTGCAGTCTCTAGCTACTGATGTTATTGGCTCTCTACTAAATATCTAAGAAGCAAAGATAGCAAAATGTTTAACCAGCTTTAACAACCCAGTTATTTAAGTGGTTTTTGGTACTACACAAACCTAGGGCTGAAGCCCTGGAGCATATCCAACTTCTATTAAGCCATCATACAGATGACTTTTGTCACTGGTATGTGCAATAATGCATGTATTATATCTTACCTGCTTCTGGCTTTTCTTTAGCATTTGTTAATTACTATGCAATTTTTTTAGGTAAAGGGTACTGTAAAAGTCCCCAGATTATATGTTCATAATGCTCTAAAAAGGATAACTATAATGATGGCTGCATGAGTGTTCAGCACATCAGGATATCTTAAGTTAGGGAGGGTATAATAGACATCTTTATAGACCTCCTAACAGTGAAAATGTGATTATTTAAAAATGGATATAACACTTCTATAAAAAATAAGCATCAAAAGGAAGCATGCAACCTACCAAGCCTGAGTAGTTAGCCAATAAAGTGGCATTCCTATTCAAATTCACCCAGCATTTCTGTCAGAAAAAAATAAAAATTCAATGGTAGTAGTAGTAGAAGTTCAAATGCTTCTGTTGCATCTCTTTGGAGATGCTCTGCTGCTTGTTGCCCGCGCTCTATATTGTATGGTAGGTGAGATAGGTTTTCAAAAAGCAGTTTACCCTGGAAGGTTGTGACAAGCAGGTTGTCTTTTCTTTGTAGACCAGAAATCTTCCGTTATTAATTTTTGTCTTATATATTGAAAACATCTTGTAAAGGAACTTGCTATGCTAAATTATACTGAAAGGAGAGCTGAATTCTCTACTCAGCTCTTTGAAGGGAGCTTCAAAGTTGGTTTTAGTCAAATTAAGGTCCAAGGAAGAAATAAAGTTTTATGGTGCATCCCTTTTATTTTTGGATCCAACTCTTCCAAGATGAACACACCTGATTAACATGTGAGTAAGTCTGTTACAGGCACCAGGATATTTGCGTATTTCAAACTAGTTGGCTCTGGAAGGTTTGTAAAGGCTGTGAATTTTGATCTTTTTACAAGAGCACTTGCTTTTTCCTGCTTTCTCTACTATTTTATTAGCCTCCAAGTCATCCACTGGGTTGGTTTTAGCTTTCCCAGTGTGAAGACTTGCATTGATTTTCAGCCATCGCAAATTTATATCTTTATATGTGCACTGGACTTTAACTATAAAACTAACTTAATTATAGAAGTCTGAATAGTTCCTTCCATTTTAACAAACCTAGATTGATTCCCTTATTATATAGAAAAGAATAATAATTCTAGTGCTTGACCTATTCTAGCTGTACTTGATTCTATTTCAAATAGAATACCTCACAGTAAGCAATATTTGTATCACTTAAAAATAAAATCCCATTGATTTCATTTGATTATGTGTAGTAAGAGTTTCAGGAACAAAGGAGAGACTCGAAAGAAGAGCTGCACAGCTATGGAATCAGTACTTGACTTGTTCGGTTTTATTGATATTTTAACAGCTTGGATGTAGCAGAGAGTACTTTCTCAGGTTGTTCAGTGGAGTGGGAAGTAGAACTAGTATTAACATCCTAGCATTTTTTTAAAAGTGCAACAGAAAGTGGTAAGTTTTTGTTACAAAATTCAGGTGAAGAGTTGTGATTGAGTAAACCAAAATGAAAATGACCTGTCATAGCAATCTAATACACAATAAATAGTTCAAAGGCCTCCTCCTGCAAACCTTCATTTGAAGGCCTTTTCCTGCAATGTTCATTTGACTAGCTGTAATGTACATAGTAATCCCATTAGGAACCATTGAGCTCACTTGTATGAGTACTGACAACCTACTTGAGAATGCTTTTTAAAGATGTATAGTAAAAAGCAGGGGAACAAAATAATTCCAGCTGTCCAAGGGCAGAAACAGTTTTCTTAGGCTATAATTTCATCTGAATCATTGATAGCCTTCATGTTCTGCACTTGACTGAGAACATGAGCAGATCCAGTTGTAAAAGCCACAGTGGTATATGACAAATTGCCACTCACTGAGAGCTAGAGAAAACATGTCTTCCAACTTTACGAAAAGATGAATTCAATAGGAGTGAGAATACCACTGACTGTAAAGAAAGCAGGAGTAATGGTTAACAGGACCTGTTCCTTGCTCATGTTTTGGGACTTTTTAGGTTTAGGTCCAACACATTGGGATAAATTTTTTTTATTTAGTTTTATGAACCTACTGAAATAGTTTCATATAGATGCTCACAAAAGATAAAAGGCAAGAAACAAATGTTTTTATAGAAGATTAAAAAAAAAGTTAGCCCCACTGAACCTCACATAAAAGCATGTGCATCAATATACCTAAACATAAAAAAGCAATACTGTACATCTTTTAGCATTTTCAAAAACTGTGTTTTTTTGGTGAGCCTGAAATTTGCACTCTTGTACTGGGAGAAAATTCAAGAAACTATTGCAGCTAACTCTAGTCCTCGATATCCAGTAAAGCTACATCAGTTTCAAACCCATTCATTATTCTGGCAGAACTGCCTCTGAAATACTTTTGTTTAAGCATACACTATATGTATAGTTTGCTCAAATCTTAGGCACAGGTTAAAATACTATTCTGGTGAGAAACTTCTCACCGATTCGGAGGTGAGCTCCTGCTGCTTGTAGTAGTAGAGTTAGGAAACTTCAGTGCCATGTCTAATCTCAGGACTACAGAATTTCATGAGAAGTAGGGAGTTTTTGGAGAACATCTTGGCCTTTTGAAAAGCTAGGCTGATTTTGTGTGCGTGTGCATGTAGTGTTTATGGATAAACACAAACTTACTAAGCTTAGGGTAAGTTTATTTTTTTAGGAAAGACTGAATGTTAAAGTTCATCAATAATATCTAAGATGATGTTTCTTAGCATTTCAAATAAAGGAAAGGATGATGAAGTTTAGAGGTAAGGAAGATAATTTTTATTTGTGAGAACTGCTGAATAATGGGATGAGTCTGAAGGCAGATTAAACTGCAGTGTGGTGCTGGAATTTGACAGAAGCCTGTGGATAAAAAGGGTTGAGTTTTGAATTCAGAGTACAATGGAAGTAGAAATTGATTAATATACTGAAAACAGCAAATGAAAATGGGATTTAGGAATGGCCAGAGAATTGGCCTTGAACCACTTTCCTAAGAGCTGGTAAGAAGCAGTGACCAGGATGAGGAAAATATAAAAGCAACTTGTGTTTTAAATTTGCAGTTGAAAAAATGCAAAAAATACCTTTATTAATGTTTGTGTGAAACCCTGAATAACATTCTGTGATAACAATGAACAATGCATTCATTAACATGCACATCACTGAACACACAGCTATTCAGAGTGAGCTCATGCTGTCACAAAGACCTTGTTCTGAATGGGAACCTCATGGTTTCAACAGCTTCCTGGGCAGCCAAGCTTGGCAGAGTTTGACTTTTTCCACCTGTTTAGTTGCTGAGTTATTTGGAAATGAAAAATCTAATGGCAAACAGCAGTAAGCTCGAGAGAGTGAAAGGGGATTGTGTTTGAAAATCTGGACAACAGCTTATTGTCTCTGTTTTATTCACTATACTAGACCTGGAGTGTTCTCTTACTTCCTCCATGGTGTTGCTATGCATTCATCTTGCAGAGTTAGAGGCATCTCACTGGTGAATGCAGTAATCTCATTCTCTCTCTTTTCCCCTTGTACTTGCCTTACAGTGTATTCTATCATCAGTGATAGATACCACGTTTCTAGACTTTGAGTTACAAGTGTTGCGCTGAAAAGGACTAGCCCCTGTCCCCAGACAGAGGGCCATTAGCGTTTGTTAACCTAGCCTGGTGGGGCTTGTTCATGTTGTGCAGAAAGGTAATTTGTGTTTGCCCTTCCTTTTAACTCAGGGAATTGCAGTTAGTTCATCCCAACTACCAGTGTCTGTCCTGCCAAAGGAAGCCAAATGTGTTATTGCAGGTTTCAACATATGCAGTCGTAAGGAACCCTGGGAATTTAGATCTTGTAAGCAGTTTTGTTTGTGACCTTCTAAACCTTTTATATTTAACCTGGTCTTTGCTAACATGCAGGAATATACGAGACAGTTGAAAGGGTAAAGAGGAGTGTGTGGTGTGGATCTGTTCCATATTTTAGATGATATATTCAGACTAATTATTCTCAGGTTGGCTTTACTAACATGTTGACACCCAATACACTGAAGTCAATGGGAGAACCCCCAAATGATGTTAGCGAACTCTGATCAGCCTTCTGAATTTCTTGTTTTTAAAGTCATGCGTAAGAAAAGATTCAGGAATAAAATTCTGAATACTAGTTAGAGATAAAGGACGGTGTACATAAAAATACGAAAGTTGCAAGATATCCTATCAGAAATAAAATTTTGAGAGTTTTCCCAGCTCTTCTAGCGACTGAGGTGCTAGGTGCATGTCAACTTTTATCTTCATGAATAAAGTTTGTGGCTTATTTCTTTGCCCCATAGAGCGATGCCACAGTGTGGTAGCTTCGAGTAAGAGCTTTTATGCTCTTTCCAGCTGTAGGTGGGTGTCATTTGTGTCTCTCTCTGTTCTTGTATGTTGCTGTCAGAAACCCACACCATGAAAAGGATCCTCTTGGGTGTCTGTAAATGTATCATACCTCATCAGCTGTAGAAAAACTATATGCAAGTGAAAAGTAGAACTGTGCTACCAGCTCATTGGGGAAATAGTTGCTTCTGTGTTCATTGGACTTAATCATTGCTCTGATTTTTGAAGCTGTCAAGGCATGTAATAAATTTTATTTCATAGAAGTTTTGCTCTCTTCAAAGTATAACTGTTTAAGAATCCACAAGCATACAAAGTATTTTAATAATATCTGCAGAATGTAACAGCTTTCTACTTTCCTTGAAATTAGAGAATCTCATACTAATGCTCTTGAATTATGAAGTTCAATTGCCAAAATAACATTCATCTAGCTTGATGGCCAGATATTTCATAAACTTCTACTGCACAGAGGTTACCTACTAATATCCAGAAGTGAGTACATTAGTGTCTAGGGATAGAGGTAGACAAGCAAAAGACAATAAATGGATTGAAGCAAACACATGCAGTCCCCTGGAGGGCTGGAGTAGTTAGCAGCTGGAGGAGGGCCTGGATATAGAGGTGGGTATTGAAGCATTTGATATTCAAGCAGATAAAATTAAGTTGAATCGTGTGCAGAAGATGAAGGTGTGAGTTTCGGTGTTTGTGCCTAAACTGAATAATGTCAGAAAAGAAAGCTGTGATTTAATAAAGATTTATTTTTTAAAGTTACCTTGACCCCCTCAACTGCATACAATGCATTCATCTCTTCAGTGTAGCATGAACATTTATAAGCAATTATTATGAGATTAATGGCTGAATTTCACCAACCGTGTCGTTGCTTTTCTGTTTAATGATAGAACAGAAGTTAATGAAAAATGCATAGTTTTGACATATTGTGTATAAAATATGTCAGTTTGGGAGACGGGAATTAAGCACAGTTTTCCTTTGAATCTATTGTGGGTAATATTGGCGGGAAGAATTTAGTAGCTATGGGATGGTGTTAAAGAACACAGCTAGCAGTGAGATTCAGAAGTTGTGAATTTGGGAAAACTGCTTTTAGTTCTGAGGGATATGCTCATATCTTTGTCTCTGTACAGTGCTAAATGCACTTTTTGCAGTATATGATATACAACAGACAATTTCTGTTTCCTCTAATTTCGACACTCATGTGTTCTGTATACTTATAGGTATGTAGGTATATAGAACTTGTTCTATAAGTGTATAGAACAAGTTACGTTGCATAAGTTTTGCATCATGGTTGCTAGGAGTTGCAGGCACATTTGTGAGTCTTCTTCAGGAACATCTAAAAAGTTGAAGTTATAACTTCAATATATCTCAAAGTCAGAAATCATAGCGTTTTTCACAGCTGCTGCTTGAATGCTGGGATTGTACTGAACCCTCAGGCTCCACCTCACAGCAAGTGACAACAAAAAGAAGCTTTTACTTGACTTTCTTGAAGTTTCCTATATCAGATCTACCATGTGCCTTATGCAGATCTCTCTCGTGTGGTTTGAGGGTGTCTACGAACTACTGGTTAGAAACACCACACAGCATAAAATGATTTTTCATTTGAAGCAGTTATGCACCAACTCTATCTTCTGCAGAAATCTGTGTTATATTCGGAGCACAAGGAGAATGTGCAGAGTTTTATTATTAAAGTTGACCAAAAGTAGATCAAAAGCTCATTGTTTCGAAGCATTTAGAGAGAATATATTTATTTCAATCAATGTGGATTGATAAGTCTCCAGAATCTCTGAGGATTATTTTAGAAACATTTTTTTCTTTTATGCTGACCTTCTGCTATTAACTTGGAGCAAAGCTTAAAATCAGTATTTAACATTTAATGGAAGGAACAAAGTGATTCTGCAGTTTAACTCAACATTTGCAGTAAGATGACTTGTACCCTAATGGCTTGTAATTAATTTTTCTGAAAATCATATTTATGATAGTCTACAGATTCAAGGCTTTATCTAATACATAATGTTCATTTTGAGCCTTTAATTGCATTTAAATTAAAATTGGCTTAGCAGGAAGATGAATTGTGGGAATGCATCAAACCACCCAGCATGTCCTGAAGATGTGAGCCTGAAAATGCAATTTGGTGGAGATGTGCAGAATCATTTGGGGTTCATTAATTTTTACTGCACAGGTAGTTTTACTAAAGTAGGTTATTTTCTTTGAAATTTATATTTATGTTTATGTCAATAGCTGAATATTGTATTAAGCTATACATCTATTAAGAGTTTATTAAGCCAGTCTAATGGGGGTTGTGCATATTGTGCAGAGAGGTAATTTGTGTTTGCCCTTCCTTTTAATTTGGGGAGCTGCGTTTAGTTCAGCTGAACTACAAGTGTCCATGCTGCCGAAAGAAGTCAAACAGGTGTCATGGGAGGTTTCATGTATGCAGTCTGGGAATTTTGATCTTGTAAGCGGTTTTGCTTCTGACCTTCTAAACCTTTTTACTCTGAATAATCTATTTTTTTTTATGTTGCTGAGGTTCTGACCCAGCCACGGGAATGAAGGGTTATTGATGTGTAACTCAGTTTTGTGGCTTAATGTGGTGCACTTTGTCCAGCCAGCTTGTAAGTGATCCTTTAAATTGCAGATGCTGCTGAGGTTATAGAATTTAATTATAATGTCACTTTTCAATTATAAAGAAAAAAAAGGCGTTTTGCATTGCTTAATGAATACAAATTGTGCACAAGTTGGAAATACAAAAGAATAAAAATTAACGTTTGTCCTTCTTGCCAAAGTATTTACATTTTTACAACTGGTAAGTAGCACGATAGTTCCATTACCTATATCCATTAAACATTTGTGCTTTTCATTTAGTGACTTGTATACAGTAGTTATTAATAAAATGAAACTGTCAGCATTTGCTGCTTCTGCCCATCCTCTTCTTACCCTTTTTTATTCCGTTGCAGACAGAGTAATTAGAGGTTGAAAGCGCTATGTGCAAATGCCTGTTACAAGGATTAAATTATATAATCATGGTAATGATTTTCCTTAAAACTCTTACTGCCAAGTGTAACATTTTTCACTTCACCAGGTTTTTTGTGCTGTTGTATTTTATGAGAAAGTGGAAATATTCCTCCGTTCTGACAATCTGCTCCAAGTTACTAGTTTGTGGTCAGATATGATAGAAGCCCATATTCATTTAATACTCGCCAATCAGAACTTGACAGAGGTATTGCTTATTTTCTCATTTCATCACTGAAGCATGCCGGTGTAGTTTAGTCCCTAATTACTCTCAGACTGAGACGTTCCAAATATTCCCATGGTGGTAATATTTTTCTGCCTGGATGAGTCATTACGTTGTTTGGCAGACTGAAACACCAGCCTTTCCTTGTTGGAACACTACCCCTCATGTAGCACCACATCTTTTCCTCTCTGCTGTCTGTTCCACGACTTTCATCCTGCTGTGACATTTCAAGCTGTACCGTACGAAAGCACATTTGCCTTCCTTCTATCTGACTGATTGGACCGGTGCCAGCTCTTTCTTCAGGGCCAAGGACAGAAGACTGGGATAGTCTGAATAGAACTGCTTAATGATCTAATGGAGCAGTGGCTCTCTCCTGCTGAGAGATAGGGCTTATTTGTTTGCTGGTTAGAAAAAAGGTCAGGGAAATCCTTTTCAACAAAGGCTGTGACAGTGAGAATGTGCAATACCACACATTCCTGGGGCTTGAATGACTTCATACATCAGGTGTTCCCCTCATGTTAAAAATCTTTTTCTGTTTTCATTTCATTTTCAATATCCTGCAGATGGTAGAGAGATGAAAGCGATGAATTCTACAACTTGGTGATATAAAGCCAAATGTTGTTCCTCCTGATAGAAAGAGACTTCGTAGTAGGAGTTTAATGCCAGGGAAGGTAATGCAGAGAGCTAGTGGTATTTCATAAAGGTGGCTGGTTTTCCTTGTCATTTTTGTGAAGTCTGTTGGGTATATGACTTTTAATGGCTTTATGCTTAACAAGGCTGTAAACATAGTTTGCATATTTTTCCACTGAGTTCGTCAAGGACTGCAATTCCAGTTTGGTCAGTCAAGTTAATTTAGTCTAGACTTTCCACAGCAGCTGAGAAATAGCACACTTCTGGGGGCAGGAGATGTATGTGCACGGCCACGCTGCCGTGGCTCTCAAAATTGCCCAGAGTGTCGCATCAAGTGAGGATTTAGGGTGGTTTGGGGCAGACTTGTGCAGGTTCCCTCAAAGGAGGCTGAGGAAGGGGGACGATATGACAGGAGCAGCAGAGGCTGGCTAGGTGCCACCAGAAGATCCCCGTGCACGTGAGTGACCTCACTTGGCCAGGGAACGCTGGCTTCGTGCCCAGAATGTGTGCGTGATGCAACTCAAAGCAGCCACAACGTACCCCAAGACCTGGGCTGCAGGGGTTTTAACTCTGTGCTTCAAAGCCAATATCTGTTTAAAGGGGCATAGCAGACCTCTGAACTGGATTTTTCCCCATAAATGTTTTTTTCTCCAGTGGAGTTTTATGTAATTACAGAGAGCACTCTAAGTGAAATAGATTAAGAAATAAGTAATTTTTTTCCTTTTATGTTGTCTCCCTGGTTTCTTTACTTTTCTCCGAGGCACTTTTGAAAGCTCTTTCTGCTCAGATGGCTTTCACTGTGCCTCGCTTGTTGTTTGGTTCTGTGAGGCATTTGCACAGAGAAAGGAAAGAGAGAAGCCGTTCTTAAAATAGGAGCATATGGTTTTAGAACCACAGAAATTGGCAAGTGGGGCTCAGGGGTTGATTTAGCACCTGACTGCTTTTTTTGTTTGTTTTTGGTTTGCTTTTTGTTTTGTTTTTAATTGACTAGATTTCAAGTTGACAGTAGCTATTTTAACGAAATAACTGTAGGTTGTTATTTCTAATGTAGCTGAAGTTTAGCAGAAAACACTGGAGTCGGCAGTGCCATAAAAGAACACGCAGAACATTCTGATTATAAAAATAATATTCATAATCCACATTGAAGTTTTCAAATACATGCTTCTGCTGCCATTGATGTGATCCCAGGAGGTGGAAACCTGAACCCCAGAGGTTATTTCCTGAGTAAAGAAGATTTAAAGATAAACAAATCCACATAAAATTATTCTGATAACATCTTCATAGATTAGGAATAAGGTGCTTACTGTAGTCTTAAGACTATCTGTCAACTTGTCTGAATTTTTATTTCTAAATAGAAAGACTAGGTGAATTTAAGTTAAACTGTGTAGCAAGATATTAAGAGTACTAAAAAACCAACAAGCAACAACAAGAATTAATTAATAAAATATTTACAAGACAGTAAATAAAAGTGTGTGTGGGGAGGGAAGTAAAAGAGAAGGCAGGTCCCTCCACGTCACGGTTGAACTGCACTGAAGGTGGAATGTGGGATGCTTGCAGCCTGCTCACTCAACTGTATTTGACTAGGGCCGTCATCCCCTCAGCTTTCACAAGCACTGAACATGTCAAAAATCTTTCAGAGAAAGTGTAAATTTTAACCAGCCTGCTTCTGGTTCATATTTAATGTGGTTTCGATTCAAGGTATTTCTTCATCAGGTTTCATGGAGGTTAGCATAAATCAACAAGATAGTTCAATGTGTGAGTACGTGTTAATTACGATAGGGGTACAGTGCTGTTTTGTTAGAATTTGTCTCATTTAGCCCTACTTGCATTAAGGGTTTATAATTTGTGCATGCTGTGCATTTTTATGTGACGGTGGCTCTGTTTAAGAACAGATTTTGACCTAACTTCTAGTACTTCCAGATTAATCTTGAGGTATCTGTGCCTACCCCAAACTTGTTTGAAAACAAACAGGAGTTTCACCCATTCAGCCACTAGAAAGCAGATTATAGTTTTTTTATTATTGTGGTTTCTTGTGTTACAAGCTCTGCGTCGAAGGAACTAAAGAACCTTAATATTTTAGTTTTTGGAATTCCTGTTATGCTGATACATAGGTTTGTGCGTGTATAATACCAGCTTCTTAACTAAAATTTCATCCTGAATTGTAATCTGAGAATTCAGTGTAATCCCTTCCCGAAGCGAGTCATACCTTTCTTATAATTTTGCTATCACTACCTGTTAGTGCAAATTAAGCAGGGAGAAGTTTGATCTTAAGTCTCTGGATTAAATTTTCACATGGAAGAAAAATGACTGAGAAAGGCTACATATCTGTCCTAAAATCACCTATGCAATGCAGGTGCAGCAGTTGTCCTCAAACAGAAAACAACCGGTCGTCTTGCAGACAACAGTCTCACTGTGTGACATACCCTAAATTTTGAATCTTCTTATTTTCAGAATGCAATGTCAGACTTCTAATGTCACTTTTTAAAAGTTCTTCCCCCCCAACCCCCCTTTAATCTAGGATAAGAGTTTCTGACTTATAATTATTAAAGAGGCTGGTAAAACTGCACATATTGAAGAACAGATTCTGTAGTAGTAGTAGTAGCTGGCAGAAATGTTAAGTGCTTTTCACAGTCAACATTCAAACAGATTATCAGATGGCATATTTCACCCTGTTGTTACTTTAAATGAAGTGACCATGAAATCAACAAATCTGCTGTCAGGTGCCTGTCACGGAGATAGTTCTCCCTGTCACACAATGCCTCACATAACAGGTAATGTGTTTTTAAGAATCAGTCCTGTGTCACCTCATCAAGTCCTTGTTAAAAGATGAAATAAGACGGATGGTGTTGTCTCCCATGGAGTTGACTGAAATTCAGTGAAAAGCAATGCATGTTATACAAAAAAATACGAAAAGGAAAGTAACACAGGTGCCAGTAAGATGGCTCTCACTGCGCTGTTACTGCCTTTTTCCTTTGTTTTGAGAGCGGTTATTCACTTTTTCCTGCTTATTTCTTTCTAGATGGAAAATGAATCGGGTCAAGTTTAAATTCTGTGATAAGGACAGGAAGAATTAATCCTCAGTCATCAAACAAATGAGAACTCAGAGCGGTGGTGTGCCAATAGCCGCATGTTCACTTGGAATGGTTAAGACCTGCTTCTGTGCCTGACAGAGATGACACTCATAATTAATTAAGTTATGAGGTGTTGCTAACAATAATTTTGTTGAGGATTCTTAAGTTTAATCATTAAATTCAGAGCCAGAGATAAACTAAAATTACCATATTCAGTTTTTCTCTCTATACTTTCATAACACAGTTCTCCCAAACAAAATAGATTTTTGTCTTGTTCGTGAAATTTTAATTATAGCATCATTCTCAGCTTCTCAGTGTATGGAACTGTCAGCTAGCTTGAACTCTACTGAGACAGATGCTGCAGGGTTTTTTTTTTTAATTTTGTTTTGACTTTTCAGACTCACCATTTTTGATAAAAAATAAAAATAGGGAGGGAAGTCACCTTAGTGATATATAGACATCTGTTACTGTAATTTGTTCTTTCATGGTTAGGTTGTGACTAACATTAGTATATTCAGGCCAGTATGAAAAAAAGAACCTTTCCTTTCCTCCCCATAGCTAAATGTAGTTTAAAGATTTTTTATAAGTAAAGGACTGATTTAGAGATGTTGCATACAGAAGCAAGAAGGGGGCAGGAGGTACAAAGATTAGCCTGCTTCCTCGGTACTGGCCAGCCAAGCTAGCTGACTACAAAGATCTTGCAGCACCTGCTAGAAGTTGTTGCAGACTTCTTCCAGCAGTGTGAAAAGGGAGGGGAGGGGACCATGCTGCTGAGAGGTGACTGAGGCACTGAAGACTATGTTTTAGGTATAGCATAGGTCATGATTTTGGGGTGAATTTGCATTGGATGCATAACAGTACAGCACCACTGCTCTAAGAAAATGATACGGAAGCCAATGAAAGGAATAAGTCAGTGAGACACACAGGCAGCCAAGATGGTACTACTTGAAACTTGTGTCTTGTGAAACAAGACTTTACCTGGTTTGCATTAAGCAAATTCTTTCGAGGTGTCCATGCTATTCATCTCATTCATAACTCTGTTGTAAAGTATGTATTTGGTCAGATGTTTGGACCAACCATGTGACTGCCATTTTTACTTTCCTACAAATTAGCTGGTTACATTTTAAATGCATTTTGAGTGTTATTTCCTTTTTTTCAAATGCACTTGTGTTTGAGACATTGCAGATACTGAGGTGCCATTTCAGAGCAACTTCAAAGAATCATGGGCTGCAATTACATGGAGAAACTGCAGATGGGTTACAGGAAAGCAAAGATTAGGAGAAACATGCTAAACCTTTAGTTGGGTTGATACTTGGCAACACTTTTTAGTGCATTTCTCTTCTCTGCCTAATTAAGCTTTTGTCATGATGTAGGCATGGAGAAGTGATGTCTTTTGGATTAGAAGCAGAGGTGGTGCAGAAAGAGCAAGCAGCATTAACAATGTTTTATGTACTGGCTTCTCTTACGCTTCACATGGGCAAATGCTGCCACTTTGCTATATTCAAATTGGAGGCAGAGCCCAGCCAGATCTTGCATCATGATTATTAATTTTGCTTATTGTCAAAGCCAAAAGGAGGTTAGAACTGTTACATACCTTTTCAGTAGTGCCACAAATTATTTTACCCAAATAGTTTATTGTTGTTGTTCTTGATTTGGCAGAGAAATAACCACAGCGCCATTTGAAAATGAGCGTACATTTGAACAAAAAGAATAAGTCTGGGACCAGGCTGATCCTAGTCCTTGGCCAGACTTCTGTTTTCCAAATGCAGGAGAGGAAAGGAGTTAGAGGACAGTTTCATGGACACTAAGAGAGTGACTTCTATAGACTGCTCTGAGCACAAACCTCTGCAGAAATGGATGCAGTGACACCTATAGCTTCCCCAACCCATCTGAGAATAAGTTAGATGCCTGTAGACATCACACAGATTTCAAACAGTTCTGTGTATTTTAGAAATCATGGTAGGATTTTATAGCTCTTCCCCATATAACTGTCACTGGAGACCAGATATAGAGCTGTACATGGATATAGGATATATAGGACCTGAAAAAGCAGAGAAGATAGTGGTGAAACTGGAAAAGTTTTCCACTCATCTAAATATGAAAAATCAGGGGATTTGGTTATAGAGTTAAAGCAGCAGGAATATGGCATCTTATTCTAGTAAAAGTCACATAACTTGGAGAGAGATTGCTTCTGGATGTGATTCAGTAGGCTCTTCACGTGTCTCTGAAATGTGGAGCTAAACATAATGAAAACCATTCCAAGGTCCTCTATTTTTTGCCTGCCACTGAAAAATACTGGAATATTTGCTACCTTCTTATTTCTGATGGGAGGATTTCTGAGATCTCCAGACAGCTCACGGACAGTGACACTGGGAGCTCTTAGCTAAAGACCCAAATCCCACTGACTGCAGCTGCAACTAGAGAGGGTGGTCTCCTTCTCCACTTTGCTCCTTGTTACACATTTCTGCCTTCTTTGTCATGCCAGTGTGAGTGTGTGATGGCATGGATAGCAGATCAACTAAACAGCCCAGCTGAAGACTAACCCAGATGAATAATTCCTGCCCCCTTAATTCCCCAGCATGGCTCACTACACAGATGTGCACATGCTGGCACAAGGTAGGACGTAGAAGCAGAACCCAGACGCGGGCAGGATGGTGAAGCCTCCTTTTTCAACAGTTTTAAAGTGATGACAGCTGTATACATGTAGGGGAAAAGAAGACAACAGCACTGAGGAACATTGGATCTTATTACCTAGTGCCTTTGTTTTCCCCATAATTTTTCCAAGCATGTTGTGTGCTTAGCCCTCTGAATGATCGCTCCACAGGAAAAACTGAGAAACACATTCAGTAAGATTTTCATTTACTTCAAGAATGCTAAGTAACAGAGCCACAGATTTTTTTTTTTTTTGCATTTCTGTCACAAAATGTATTGAAAGTTTCCCATGCTAAAAGCCTATTACTAAGAACCAGTATATAAATATCACTACTTCTTTCCAAAATTGCAGGGCAGGAATTTCAGTGTAGGTGATTTAAGCCAATTTCTAACTTCTAGTATCTAGGATAATGGGGAGTCTTGTGTCTGGAGGATTATTTACCATTCCCTGCTCTGGAAATTTTATATCTGAATGATCTTGAGTTGCCTAAAGATGAGATCCAGGATACCAGGGTGGATGTTCTGTTCTGCCATGCCAGTCCCAAAGCTGCCACAAACTCAAGGCATATTTTCAGAGAACCTGCACGCATCAAGTTCAGTTTCTTAGACACTGCTATGCGGGTATTCATGTTAATTTGGGCACAGTACTTCCTGAGGGTGTACCAGGAGGACCATCAGTCTTTAAAGAAAATGTGCATTGAAATATCTAGTTAAATTTATTGCTCTCGCACAGGGGTTGTGAGCCTAATTTTACTTTATCTTAGCCTACTTTTTGGCGACTACCACTGTGAAGCTACTAGCAGGCCAAAGTTTTATTGTTTCAACAGTTAGTAGGTTTGAACTTCCATAGGTGTCTCAAGAGGGCTCCCATCACATTTCTTTCAGCTGTTTTTCCTTTGTGCACCTATACAGACTCTACGGAAAGTGGCAGAGAGTATGTCTACATTGGACTTTCAACTTGCTTCTGGACATGAGTGTACAGTGAGCTCCTCGACAGTCCTTGGTTAGACTGCTCTCAAACCTCTCAAAGCTTGGAAGCTGGCTTGGGGAACTCATCAGTATAGAACTGCCGTATAAATAGCTATCTGGATTAGGGTTGTTTGGCAGTAGTTGGTAATATAAACAATGTGGTCCTCGGATAACAGTTGTTGTTGAATTTCTGTTTCCAAAGTGGCATTATATTACATTTGGAGTCTCACAATGCCTACAGTTTCTATACCCTTAACTGGCGTTTCTGTATGTGGAAGTTCATATCATACCACAGGGGCTGAGATGCTTTTCAGTACATTGTTGAATTTTTTTCTTATATACGCTGGTCTTGATGCAGCAGTAAAGTCTTGTAATGCGTGGAGATCAGATTAAATACATATGATTTATTATCTCTATCAGATTTATCTCTCAAAGTCAAAGTACTCGTTCTCATCTTCTGCAAAATATTCTTGTCTGAAGAAACTCAGATCCAGAAACAATCTATCATTTGAATCCCCTGATTATGATATGGATTGATATTCAACTTCTTGCACAGTTCAAGCTAATGCCCTAGCACACTGCTTTATTGAATCACAGCACTGGCTAAATTGATGTTCTGAAAGTAAAATTCAGTTGGAATAATCTCATAGATACAAAACTATTTATTAACAGGTTTTTTTCACCTAGTTTTACTTTTAATTAACTACTTGGAATTGCTTATGCTTCATAGGCTGTTTATTTTGGTCTACAGGGTTAGGATTTACAGAGGACTAAAAAAATGTTTCAATTTTTAAAAAATGGTTCAGCTTTTTTTCTCTTTCTAATAAGGCCGCTTTCTGCATTCAGATATTTTTCAGTTCTTGCAAACTGAAATAGCTATTGTAGATTTCAGTCTGGAATGCAGTATCTCTATATAATCTGTGATTTAATAATATTTTATTTACTTGACTATTTGTTTAGGTCACACTTGATGCTTCTTGCGCAGTGCTGCATCCTTTCCCCCTCAACTATCACGTGTAATTTCCTGAACTCTTATTCAAAATCTGTAGAGGTAATAAAGTTTCCAATGTATGGCCCTAGGAGCAGCTGTTTTATTTTGCTGATTTAAGTTTTTTTTTTCCTGCCTCTTCTTTCTCACACTTTCAAGTTCAAAAGAAGTATGCATGCTATCAGACTGAATGAAGTGTTATGCCAAGACAGTTAGATTTACACAAAAGCACTAGCAGAAAGGTATATAGTGTAACAATAATATTAGCTAGAAATAACTTGCTATGGAGGAAAGTCAGATCTGTGCAGATATTTTCACACGAGAGTGTCAAAAGTTAGTACCTGTTAGGATTTTCAAAGCATCCAAGTGTTTTTTAAGCTGTGTTAGAATCCTGTTCTCTATTTTTAGTCCCCTAATTTACTCTAAAAATCTGGTCTGATTGTGTGCTCTTGTAAAATTATGCAAAGTGATTTAAATCGCGGAAGCAATCTACCTCATGACTCGCAAATGCTTGCTGCTTTTTCTTGATGTACATGCATTGGAACCAGTTAGAGAGCTATCTTTTCATAGATATGACTGCAATAGGTCAAATAAGGAATTTAAGATGGTCCAAATGATTTCATGGGACATTGGATGAAGTCCACAGTCTTAGATATTTAGCAGAGCTTTATTAACTATTTTGGCTTGATTTAGGGCCAACCTTTAAAAGCTTTAGAAGTCAAGTTCAGTTCAAATAGTTGGTTTGTACCAAAGTATGGAATTCCTTCCTCTTATTTCAACATAGCAATGTTTTACTCCCAGTAGTCCTGTGCTCCAGAGCACTTTCTTCATTCACACTTATCATCATATGGATGAAAAAAACAATATTGTGAATACTAAATTGAGTGCTTTTTACCGTGTCTGTTGAAGGCATTGTAAGATTTCTTAATTCTAAAAAGAATGAATCCGCATTTTAAAATGTGATAGAACAATTGAAATGCATTACTATCTAGGTACATTACATCCTTCACAAAATGCATGGTTAGCCTTAGGAACTTGCGGTGACATGATAGTATTGAGTCCAAGGCTACAACTGTCTTACATAAAAAGTAACAGTATTTGGATTCCTCATGCAGTGTTAATAATACATACATCAAATGAGCTAACAGGCAGAAAAATTGATCACTTTGGAAGAAGCACATACATAGAGGTTTTCACTTAAGAACTTAATTATTGTAAATGGAAAACTATAGCTGATGTTATCTACCACACAACTACTTAATCTTGGATTTCTTCTCTTTCTCTGGAGCATCTCCTGCTGGCTTATGATGACCACAGACGGATTGTAGAACACATTCATCTTATCCAATCTGAGCTTTCTTTGCTGCCATGAATTTTGTTCATTTTTACTAACAGGAGTCACACAAGACACCGAAAGGACAATTTTCTGTATTTTATTTTCTACTTCCTTTTTCTTTGCTTTAAAATGGTCAGATCAATTTAAACTTGATTTAAGTGAAACACTCCACAGCTCACACTCGGCAAGTATTCAATCCAAAAGCAAACATTTACAGATGCTCTGATGTAACATCCCCTCCCAAGTGCATAATGGGGGCACTGTTCAAGCGCTATCCTGCAGGCACCAGTGTTCTGCACAGTACATGTATTCACTGTAGGGGCTCTGATCTGCATATGCAATAGTTTCTGTATGCTGTTTCTATCAGCACAGGAAAAAACTCAAGGAAAAAAGAATGAGGGAAAGCCTTCAAATGTGAAGTTATTTAGCTTTTCTCTTCTACAGAAGAGGCTCATAACCTGTTTTTATTTCTGAAAAGACTTTGAAAAAATTCCTAAATGAAGTAACTGGGCATGTCTGAGGGAGGAAGGAGAGCAAGGCCTGTGGAGATGAAACCAATCTGTTGATGCAGAGTCCTGCCACAGGGGTTTTCCCCTGAAAGGCACTGACACAGGCATAGTGGTTTGGTAAGAACCAAGAGCAGAGTGAGACTAAAGACCATAAAGGACAGTAGCCAAGGGAGGGAGGTAATCACAAACCGCACTGAATTAAGAAAAACTGAATAGCTACCTCTGAAAATAGGCTAGGCATCGGGCTTTGATCCACCCGCCTCCTTGTATATACATGTAATCTTGGATCTTGATTGAATATTCCCACTCTGATTTTGTAATTAAAACATCATTTATACTGAGAATAATTAAGACAACTGTACATTTGATTTTAAAATCAGTTTTGAGTATTGTGCCTTGTCAAGCTACAAGAATGGTTCCTGCAGCTTTACAACTTAGCATTAAGAGGCAGACAGTGACCGCAGGCACCTGAGTGGAAGGTTTGACAGTTTGATAAATTAGGAATGACACTTGCCAAAATGGCTGTCCTTCCCTCAGCCTGCCGGTGGAGCATTTACACACTGTTAATTGAATTGGCAATTTGTGTAACAGTACCTGCCCCTGAGCTTTTGTAATGCTGGAGCTGCCATTTAGCTCTGATAATCCAGGACTTGGGAATAGGGACGAAAAGCTTCACATGATATTATTGCAGATTTAAAATGACAGTTGGGGACCTTGTTGCCAATTTCCCATTAAATGAGAAATAATTAACAATAGCAATAACAAAGTCTTATAAAGCTGGAAAGTTAAATTGACTTTTCAGCAGTAGTATGGTTTGAAATTGCTTCTAGTGTGATTATCAGATTGCCCTTTCAGTATTATATACCCTAAATAGTATCATCTGATGGTCCGAATAGGCAATGTTTTGCTACCCTGTTTTATTACTGTGAGCTCTTCTGATTTTTCTGTGGTGTTTTTTTTTTATTTCTTGCCATGTAAAAATTGAGTTATGGTATAATATTTCATACAGAAAAAGAACTTAATGAAATATTAGAGATTCTTATTTCCGTGGTTATCAGTAATTGAGTGACAGCAGAAACAAAATTTTCAGTCATAGATGAATATTGTTAATTATGAGGTTCTTTTTTATAGTCGTACTTGCAGTTGATAACTTCACTGTCTTTCCCTAAATTTCTGTCGTGTGCCTAATGCCATCATCTGAAATGCCAATTTATCAGAAAACTATTATTTTTCTCTCAGGCTTCTTATGTTTTGATAATCTCTGTGAATACATGCTAATGATTTGATGTCCAAATACTGTAGTAACCAAAACCCATGTAAGAATTAGCCACCAAAGACCAGTGTCTTTGCTATCTTAGGGATAAAAAAAAAAATAATTTTAAAGTTGGCACAGTTGCTGCATGTCAGAAGGCTAACTTCTCTGTGCAGGCTTGCAACTCTTATTCTTGCCCCAAGATTTAGACTTCCAGACTTGAAGTAATGTATTGAAGAGTAGGTCGAGCTACTTTCCCAAGATGGGTCATTCCCATCATGAGAATGCTTATGCATTCATAAGATGCCACAAGTACTAGATGAAGCACAGAACAGTCTGATCCCTTTCCTACATAATAAATAGTCTAAGACAGTACAAGTTTAATAATTTGCATGCTTGAAAATATCTTTTCATCTGATTACTGTGATCTTAAGACCGGGTACAGCTATGTACTTGGACAAGGACTGAAATACACACACATCCCCAAAGACGACTGACAAATCAGAGAAGGATGCAGAACAGAATGACTCCAGTCAATAGGCTTTCACTAGCAACACTAGCAACAAGTCATATGTGTGTTTTAATATAATGCTACAGAGTTATATTGGTGGTAGAAGCTATCATGGTTTTAGAGTTGGATAGGGGATGAATACTAGAAACGTGAAAGAGGGCAAAGAAAAGGAGAGGTGAGCAGACGAGCTACTGTGGACTAAACAAGCAGGATTCATGATGAAGCTTAGAGTTCAAACACTTGTGCAGGAGGTGATACTTTCCTTTCTTCTGTAATTGGTGAAAAGCAATGGATGATCTCAGCGAATTCTGTTCTGGAGAAGGAATTCAGTGAGAGGTAAGCCCATATAAAATTTTGGATGGTGTCCAGCTTAAAAGGAAAGTGTACAAGTCAGACACTGGAAGGAGTACAGAGGGGATGCAGAAAGGCACTGGTTACCACTTGGCTGGGAGCAGGGGGCCACGCAGCCTGCTACCTTGGCCAGAGCTAAGTCAAAGGGGAATGGCTAACGCTTCCAGCCCCAGTGGCAAACTCATGCCATGCATGGCACACTCGATAGAGGAGATGCAGACTTGGCAGAGAGCAGGCAAGGGAATGAAGAAAACAAGGAAATAATAGAGAATGGGAGTTGAGGCACGCTATTGTATGTACTGTTGAAGGTGGAAAGGAGAAATTAGTTTCTGTTGAATTGAAGGCAAAGTTGGGGTAGGAATTTATGACAGTGGATGAGGAATGTAAGTAAAAAATAGGTTTCTGTATTTCTTACCAAGAAGAGCTTTAACTGATTACACTTTTTCATCTACCAAACCCTTCCACCTTGATGCAAGGAAGGAAGGAAGGAAGGAAATAACTGTGACTGGATTGTAAGATGTGATTTTTTTTTTTTTTTCCAGAATCTGCAAACCTGCAGGTCCCACAGTATTTGTGGGAAACTGCTTCCAACAATTTGAGGTTTCATAGAATACTAGTATATGCAGTCCAGAAATTCTGGATCTGTCATTTTTAAAAATTATTTATCACATGAATATAGTACTGTTTTGGAGGGTGGAAGAAAGATCGTCTTGTGGTATGGTCTGAGGCATGATACTGGAAGGCTTTGCTGTCTGTTCTGACAAGTTCTTCGTGTGATTCAACAGGATTACACCTCAGGTTTCGTATTTGTAGTACCTGACAATGAAAATGATCTCTTTGAAAGTCTTCTGATGTTTAATTCTTTCAGAGTTTTAAAAACATAGTTATTTGTGTAGGTTTACAAAACTTTTTTTATATTAGGGCATTGCATTTTTGCATAAATCATGATCCAAACTAAAAAGATGTTTGCGATAAAAATTAGTGCTATTCAAACATCACTTGATTAAATGTTCTCAAGTTACAGATTTAGAAATTAGTGTAAAAAGATAATTTTCAGGGCCCTTCATGACATGTGGAACTCTGTTGCAGATTTACACGTGTAGCAGAGAAGAGAATGCAGGTACACTGGACAAAACTGATTTACTTGGCTGTAATTTTGAAAGTTAGCATGTTGCTGTTGGCAAATTAAAACACAAATAATAAACTATCTAGCACTACCATCTTTTTTTTCATGTATAAAAGAAAGAGAAACAGGGGGGAACCCTACTGTTCCAGAAACATGGTATAAACATTGTAATACCTTTAAGTGTGTTCCCAGAACAACTGGGTTACTATGCTGCCTATGTACCCATTTGTCGTAGAGGATTTTAATTCCTTCCCATATCTGCTGCTGGAATTTCTCTCCTTATTACATACTGGTTTTCAGTTTATACTACGGATCTATTATCCTTAGGATAATTATACTAAGTAAAGGCATGGCTGAAAAAGCAATGTATGTGTTGATGAGGAGTTTTCTTTCACTGAAACACTAAAGATCAAAATTGCCTCTTATCTCAGGGGAAAGCTTAGTAGATAAATAAGTTGTAGAGGGCAACCAAAAGGTCAGCAAATTAGACTGTGTTGATCCACGCTGGAGGGAACCCATTTGGGGAGTGGCTATCTCCTGGATTCTCTTTCTTCCATTAGCTGTCAGCTGAGTGTTTTATGCATTCCTCTGACTGCAAGGTAAGAGTTTGAGAGAAGTATACTCGAAGAAGAAACCAAAGCACACACTATAAAGAACTGCCTGGGTAAAAAATAAAGTACCTTGCGTAGTATTGAAAGCTGATGCAGAATGGGATTGTTTCTCTGCCTGCAGAAAAGCCTCCTAAGGAACTGCTAGCTGTGTTCCACAATAGCTTCAATTTTCTGCTTCTCTTCTAGGGTTTATGAAATTCTTAAGTGTCCACTGCCAAAACATCAGAAAGTCTGAAGACCATGGCTGTGCCTGGTCTCTTTTTTTCTAGAACCTGGGCTCTTTCTTCCTCTTCAGTGGCCTTCTGTCCCCCAACTTCAACCTAAAATTCCTTACCCACTTAAAAGCAACAGCACATAAGGCTTTATATGTTGCAGCTATCCCTGCCCCCTGCCAGATGCATCCTTGGTCCTTCCATTATTTATCTTATCTTTGTCCCTTCCTCCTGGCTTTTCAGAGTTTGGTGGAAAGCAGGTTCGCTTTGTGTTGTCTTCATATCTTTCTAAAATTCACCTCAGATGCTTTTCTCTTTACTCTTGTTATAGGATTTCATGAACACCAGGAGCAGCCTATTAATTTCGCTTGCTTTCTGTTTTATTTTCACTTAGGAATCAGCAAAACACAAAACAATTATCTCTAATACTTGGTATAGAATAATTTAGTACTTGGACAGATAGTTTCATATTTGCCCAGTCCTGACTGAAAAAGACAGAAAATCTCCCCATGCCCCATTATCACTGTGCTGGTTTAGGCCTCTCTTGGAAGAAGTTGGAGACTCCCTGGGGAAGCTAGTTTCGCAGTTGGAGCTACATAGTCTTATGACTGGCTCTTACCCTATGAAGTGTGGTGTAAAACATGAAGGACTTCGTATATACATTATTTATTGTGTAAGAATAATTGGTGAAGGAGTATGGAAGACAAAGGGGATGGCAGAAGTTCTGAACAGATTTAGATCCATGTGTTTAAGTATGTGATTTTGTGAACCGTCTAACGAGTGTTATCTTTAGTGAAAACACTAAATATGTCTGTTTAGGACACACCATTCTCCTGTGCTTATTTTCATTTTTATATCAGTTAGTGAGAGAAACTGCTAGTCTTGCTAACTAAAGAGCAATTAAAAAAATCTAACTGCTCTTCGGTCCTACCACATAACTGTTATTGATATTCAGTGTCTAATGAAATCTTCCACAGTGCATTTGCAGGAGCTTATAAGGGAATTTATAACACCAATTGTCATTTTATGCCCATTTTCTTGCTGAATTGTGTATATAATAAGCAATATGTACAAGAAAGAGCTGAGAAGGTTTTGTAAGAATATTTTTTTATATGTCCTCGGAAAAGGCCCAGTTTAGTATCCCCAAAACATGTTGCAAATAAGTGATTTTGCAACAGGTAGCCAGTGAATTTGCATGTGGGTTTTTCCTCCTCTCGAGTGAGTGGCCTGCATATAAACTTAAAGGGACTTCCACTTAGAATCCTTGTTTTGGAGATATTTTGTTTTGTATGAAATAGTTTCAGAGTCATTGAGACACCGAGCAAGGACAAGAATGTTTTTTTTTTAGCTTGGGAGTGAAGGCAACCTGTCAGGATATGGGAATCCTTGCTCACTGTGTTCAGTTATTTATACATAGTCCAATAGTGTCAACAGGAGAAGTAGATACTACCTGAACTCAGAATAGTTCATAGCCTGAGTTAAGATTCTTCCAAGAGAGAAGTGAGAAAACTTTTTTTATCTGAACTGGAATAGCTTTTATTTCTGTATAATAAGGGGTTGCGGCAATTGGAGACTGAAGCAAGAAAATTATTCATATAGCTTTGTGCATAAATTCTGATGATTTTTTACTTACCCTTGCAATGGAGGCACATTTAGAAGGGATGAATCTTTACTGTAGCCATATATCTGAACCACCTTTGATGTCGAATTTTGAACATAATCTGAAATTTACAGTTTTAGCCTACACTAAAATATGATCACAATTCTTCCAAGAATCACAAGCAGTTGAGTTTTCTATAAATGCTATTAATCTGCATTGCACAGTGTTTCTTTCTGCTCTGCGCCACTCTGTCTTACCCCTTAAACAGGGGTCAGAACAGTTGGATGCTACCCAGTACAGTCTTGGGGAATTTTGGTTCTTAATTCAAACTTCAGGTCTCATGTTCGGTGATTTCAACATATGCCGCTAAGTTTTCATTTAGAAGAAGAAACACTTCCAGAATAAGGTATTTACTGTGACTTTTTGTAGCTAGAGTTTGAAGAAAATTTAACTTTGGTTGTGTTCTTTCAGTTTAATTATGATCCTAGGAAAAGACAGATTTTGCTCACTTTATGAAGTGAAATTAGTTGTATTTGCTGCAGAGAGAGAGAAAAGGGTGTTTTGCTGAATATGTATTTTTAAAGGGCGTATGGTGAGAAAACAAAAACTCCATGTACATGTAAATGATTTAAAAGACCACAGTAAGAAATGAGAATACTACCAGTTCCTCAAAGTGATGTGGTGGTAAAGGTGGCTGGCTCTGTGCTGAAAAGTGTATGGGTTTGGCGTTGGGGTTTTTTTTGTACTGCATGATAATAATTAAAATTCAAGCCTGTATAATAGTCACATTGAGATCTCATTTTTAACCAGACATATAAAATATTGCTCCAAATCATACTGATAATTTTCAGGCTTTAAAGTTCTAAGAGTTTGTAATGAGCAGCCTTACATCTATTGTTTTGTGTTTCTATGGCTCTGTTTCCTAGCGGAACATGAAAGCTGCTTCCACTATTTGTAACTGCTCCAATTTCATGTAAGCAGAGTCTTGAAAGAGGGTGCATGTAAGCTCACTTTTTTCTATAAAGAAGAAAACTCACTTTTTTCTATATCCTTTCCCTCTTGGCACAAGACTTGTCTGAGGTTTAGGATGAAATATCTAAAAAAAAAACCTCTTTACAATATATGACCCTGTTTACCTTCACTTTCAGTGAGGCTTCAGCATCACTCCTGGGTCTTCAAATATTATATTTAGATCCCTATAACCTACCGATTCTAGTGAGAGAAGGTGCTTTTTGCAAATCTCTACTTAATAGTTGATTTACTTTGGAAAATGGGATTAAGGCTACCGAATTATTTAATCACTTCTGAACATTTTACTGCTTGCTGTCAACAATAAACATAATGCACTTTCAAAGATGTTGCTCTTTGCTATACACAATAAAAGTCATCTCTTTGTACATCTATAATCACTGAGTATTGCAAAACAGTATTAATATATGAAGAAATTTCCAACATACAGAATTTCAGAAGATCAATTCAGTAACAGTGTACATTTCAGTAGCATTTATGTTAAATTGTTGTATTGATTGTTAAATAGTTTGTAAACTGGAATTATTTTTTTGTCTAATTTGTAGAATGAGTTGCTTTTCCAATTTAAAAAGTTAATGCTTCAAAGCCTGATGGGAAAATTAGGGCTATAAGTGTGATTTTTGTACTACTTTAGCCCTGATAAAGATATTACTGCCGTTAGTAATATGGAATTGCAGTATTAAAATACTTTTCTGAATGTAACATTTGAAGATGTAAAGCAAATTATTTAACTCTCTCAAAAGAATGTCCTGTATTCTTTTAACACTGTATTCAGGTAAAGCAGTGGAAGTGTGTTGGGTATTTCACAACACAGTTTAATTCCAAAAAGTCCAGCGGGAATTCACTGGAATATTGTTTTGAAGATATTGATATACAGCTAGGGCCCAAAATGCCTTTTGTGCCAAGAAAGCTAATTTTTTATATTTTAACATTAATCTAGCCAAAATCTGGATTAGCTATGTCACATCCTCGTAACCGCATGCATGTAAACCTCAGGACAGACAGCTGTTTGGATGTTTCAGACTGGGACTCCTGCCCTCAGCAAACATATTTGATTCTCCTACATGGTCACTTGGCTGCATGTACTCATGCCCATATGCTTGGATGGCATTGTGCCTGCTCAGTGGCTGGTCAGACTGTTCCATTAGGGCTTAGATGCCAAGATAACAGGTTGAGTTGGGCACCATCTATAACAGCATGCGTTCTATCACTTCTGAAGGAAATATTTCCTCAGGGATAAGATACCACGCTGCATAACTTGCCTTTTTGCATTCATCTTTCTTGCCACTTAGATGTTCCAAACACCCCAAAAAGAAGAAAGGAGAAAAAGACAGATTGAAGAGAAGTTTTTGGCTTTCAAAGAAGTAATTGTCATCATAGCTGTGGCATAAACTCATGAAGTTCACAGGGGATTTAGAAATGCATGCAAAAACTGAATAGTGTACAAACCCTCAGGCAATCTGCATTAATTCAAACTTGAATCAGAGAACACCACAAGTGGGCAAAGTGTAAAAGAAGTAGGAGAGTTACTGAAGCATTTTGCAGTTTGCCTTAGCTGGAAAAGGCCATTTGAATAGTCTCAGTGTTGCTTTATGTTTACAACAGCTGATAAAGTCAGGGCAGAAAAAGTTAGCATGCTTTCAGGTTCAATGTCATCTTCCTACAAACTTTGCTTTCCTTTTATTCTTAGACTATTGTAGCTACATAAACACACTTAACTATGTGAAGATGAATGTAGTTTTATTTAGACACGAAAACAGTAAAGGCAGAACAGTTTTAGGAATAGTTATCAAAAGTCAAGTAAATTCTCATACATCAGGAGAAACTAAGTTTGTAGAAATTATCGTGCTCAATTGGTGGTACCTCCAAAATGAGCTAGGGAAGAGGCAACAGTGTCTTAGACAAAGTAGTTGTTCAGTGAGCCTGATCTCCTTCAACACTGGGTAAATGAAATAATGTATATATTGATTCAGAACAGGGAACTGCCTCCAATGATGCCTATATCTCAGAGGTAAGAGTATGACATATATAATATCACATAACAACCTTATCGAGATCTTGAAGAACTCTCTGGAACAGCATTGTTTTTGTAGCATTTACACCTCAGTAGCTGTCGGAAGTTCGTTGGCAAGAGTAAAAATCTTAACATTTGCTTTTTGCTGGCAAACACCGAAAGGATTGGCTATAGTCTATAGAAAGGAAATATAAAAATGGTCAGAAGTAGATTTTTTACCATCAAACATATTCATTACATTTCTGTTTCCCCTATTTTCCTTCCATGAGTTGCATTGCACTTTGGGACACTTTCTTGGCTGCCGTGTTGCTGTGAATTTGGTTGTTCCATTTCAAATAATTCTGGAGAACTCTCATTCCGTGAAAGAAAAGAAAAATTTGTCAGGGTTCCAGAAGCATATAGTGCTGCAAATGTGTTATAAAACCTTAATGCTATCTCAGTTCTAATTAATATAGATTTATTAAAACTGGCATGACTTTTAGACCATTTTCATTGAAGCAACTGAGAATAAATCAGACAGAAAAGCAACAGATGAAGGAATTTTAAGCAGCTTAGTGACCTAAATCACTTGTTAGTCCCTCTCTCTTCTTGAATAGGTTACACAGTTCACATTTTTTCTGCTGAAAATGAATTATTTGGGTAATAAGAGATTAAAATCAGACAATTACTTTGAATTAACTTATAAGACTGGGATGGTTTTGTTACTGAGTGCAGAGACAGGACAGATACTGACCTCTCAAAGTTAGAAGGTCCATTTCAGATTACTCTGTTACTTGTACCTGTGTTGTACTTACCATTAAGTGAGTTTTCCCACTTTATGTCTTAACGCTCATGTTGCTCAATGTCATCTCAATTACTTGATGTGTTGTTAATATAATTCTAATGTGAAGTAAGCATGTTTCAGTTTAACTCATCCGTATGTGCTTAAAGCAGTCAATATTAAGAAACAAACCTGGTTGCTTTCTTTCATTCGTCTTCCACTGTTAAAGAGGTCATTCGTATCTTTACTACTTTGCCAATGCTGGTGTAGTACAGATTGTGAGAGCTGAGCCTTGGTTTTGGTTTGGTTTGGTTTTTTTTACCTTTGAGTAAAATTGGTATAGCATGATTATTTAATATAAAGGCTTGGGAGGGGTCTTGGACTCAGGTGGCTGTTGTTGTCTTTAGCTGTTGTGGGATTTTGTTGGATACCACTAGACACTGAGTAGCACAGACTGGGAGCATTGACAAAGCGTGAGTATAAGAGCCAGGAACGGAAGAGCTCTGATTTTGGCACTGCTGCCGTCTTTCAGCAAGACTTTGTTTAACCCCAGACATGGAAGATTTCAGGGACTTGTGATCTTTCAGAATTAGCCTTAGACCTCTCTCTGTACCTTAGTTTATTCATGTGTGAAATATATTGATTATGCACAACTAGTTTTGTAGGGATCTATGAAATTCCTGGATGAAAAACCGTACAAGAACGCAGGGTAGTATTCTGTGTAATAACACCTTCTGCTTTGCAGCAACTGTGAAAGTCATTAGAGAAGAAAGAGAAAATAGTTCATAATTTCATAGTAAGCTGTCCTTTCTTTCTGTTTTGGGTTTTGTGTGCTTTAGCACTGCACAGGTAAGTTCTCATGGTCAGCAGTGTTTAGGGGCTAGTCTGGGCAGAATTTCCAGAGCCTGCTTTCTAATTCAAACTTATTCTATGGTAAACTGTCTGAGCTGAGCCATTGTGAGCTATGAGTTCTCTATAGGCTTATGGAAAAGTATTATTGAATGATGGGGATATAGAACATAAGTAATAACATAACAATGTGTACTTTTTAACATGTCAGGCACATTTGAGGATGGTCTCTGCTTTTTTTTTTGTGGGGAGGGCTTGGGGGTTTTTTTTTGTTTGTTTGTTTTTTGTTGTGGTTTTTTTTTTTCCAGTAGACTTACAATACATATGGATATTTTTGTAATCCTGATTGTTCTGGCTTTTTGAATTACTTCCTTGTTGTTCTGATTGCAAGAGTAGTGAGCACAATAGGGCAGGCAATTCTTGGTAGAAAAAAAAAATTTTAGTATTTGTTAAGAACACAATCCAAAGGTGAGTTAAAAAAATACAACTCTTGTTATAATATAAATTAGAACTGTTCTAAAACAATTCTCAGTCTTCTGCTATCAAGAGCCATCCTTTATCTCTTGTTAGATACATAACTTGTTGAAAACCTATTGTTATTTTTGACTTACTAGCCACAGGTAAGATATTAACTCAGGTTAAATCATAAGCGATCTATAAAAGCTCTACAAAGTGGGGCAGGCAAATTCTCTGTGTTAAAGATGTGGAAACTGAGGCACAGGGAGGTGAAAAATTTATTGGACACTTCCCACTAGGCCACTAGCATGTTTAACAAACAAAAGGAGTCCTTATCACCAGGCTAGTGCTCTGACCTTTAGTTTAGCACGTAAATATATGTTTCTGCTTCTCAACAGGTGAGAGAGAAATGGAGAATTAAACTGAACTTTTTTAGAACAAAAAAGAAGATGTAAGGGTGCAGGGGGCTAACATTATTTATTTATTGTCAGCAAAATGAAGCAACTGCTTTGCATAGAAAGTATGTTTAGGCTGTGGTTCCACAAATACTGATATTTAATTATTAATACTAATATCAGCAGAGCACCATAGATTTGAATTAATTTGGCATGGATGCACAATCACATTTTTGTTGGATTAGTCAAAGGCTGTTCAGAGGGTTAACGTCAGCTTTATCCTTCTATACAAACTTCATGCTGGCTGTAGAAAGACGGGACACGCCTGAATAAAATCTGAGGGTTTAAAGTTGTCTTCAATAGATTTGTCAACAGAGTTGAGTCTGCAGAGGGAGTCTGTGCCAGTGTAACACTTTCTGTCATGTGGCCACAGCATGTTGGTAGAACTGCTAAACTTGGATTTACAGTACCACCAACCCCCACTGCCATACCTGCAGATGCTAATGGGGTCCTGATTCAGCAGAGTATTGAATGCTTAATCCACTCCAGTTGAGCAAAATATTTTGCTTGTGCTTAGTTATTGTATGGTACCTTATAGCTAACTCTTTTCAAGTGGAGTAAGCTTAAGTGAATACCTAAAGGTAAAACATGTTTTTTGAGTACCGAAGAGGAGCACTTAAGCTGTGTAAGAACTGAATGATTCAGACTAATGATGGTTTTGAGCTGACAAATTGTAACTCTGGAGGAATACTTAAAATTTACTATTTGTCAAAAATCATATTATTGTGTGTACTAAGGATTTTATTATATTCTGAAGTACCTTTGTGTCCCTTCAAATAGCAATCTCATTGATAAAAGATTTAGTATTTGTGATTATTCTTCCCTTAATATTAGTGCCTAAAATCAGTGTCTGCACCTCTAACTTATGCGTGTACTTGAAGGAAATGGAATTAATGAAAAAAATTGTATATTTTAAATGAAAATGAACATGTGATACCGTTTAGCTAGCAGATTCTCCTAGTCTGCATACTTCTACGCTAATCTTCAGGCCCTGTATTAAGCCGAAGGCTACTTTTTCTCAAATTCCCCAGTGGCAATCACTCTCTCTCTTCAGCCTTCCCATGTCACATCAAAGGAAAACTCGGGGAGAGAAAGGTAATAGGAAGGACTTTATTAACCTATCCATTTTATGTAGGCTACCACTCTTCATGTATTAACATGTTCATTATGCAACCTAGCTGGATTTGCCTGAACAACGATGATAATACTTATGCTCATGTTGATGGTCTTTTTTCCAGGACACCGAGTGTATCTGAAGAGGAGGGTGTAATATGTGTCTCCATGGCTCACATTACATTAGAGAGTGATGCTAATGCCCATGTCCATGTGAAGGCCTAGGTTTCCAGCGGTCGGTCTTCCTCCTGTTGCACAGACAGCTGAGCATATCCTGCATGAATCTGCAGTTTCTAGCCTGACACTTGCAGGCTACAATTTTTCCTATTTACTTTAAAATACCAGTCTGTGAAGTGCAGGAGTTCAAGTGCTGCTGAGCAAGTGCCTCAGCTGTTAGTTGTACAGGTGAAGGCAATAACCTGGGCAGCCATGTTAGCCTAGGCCTCCCCCGGTGTGGGCCTGAGCTCTCAAAATGGTGTCTATGGCTGCCAGTGTGTTAGGTGATGCTAGACCTGAAGGAAGCTCTGAGCACAGCAGTCACATCGTACGGCCAGGCAACCTCTCCCGCAGAGCCCACCGCCTTCTGCTGACAGAAACTGCTTTCCAAAGCAGAGGTCTGAAAAGGTTTTTCATGTCCCTTTGAAAACAAGCTTGGAGAAGAGTGAGCAGTCTCTCCCCAGTTGTCTTTACCTACTGGTTGGTGTGTTTACTGGAAGGCATGAGATGACTCCCTCTCTCTCATTGGGAAGACTGAAATCTGTATTTCCCATACTGGAAGAATATGCCCTCCCTGCTTCCCCCAGCCTACAGCTTGTCCTCATATTTGAGGGGTTACTTTCTGCTCTGGATGCTGTCCTCTGGTAATTTTGATGATCTGCTACAAGAAGCCATGGCTCCAGTCTTTCCTTTAAGGACTGCTTGTATAGGTTATTGAGTAATGATTTTGGTCGTGTTTTTTAATATTATTTTGTTTTATTTTTTTAAAAAAAGGCAGCCAGCTGCCATTTATTGCTAGTACCTAGTCCAGAAGGCACAACCTGAGCATCCCTACTGAGTGCTGCCATTCTAGCAGAAAGCCACAAGCTTTGTGTGAAATACGCTCTGAGCTGCACCAGTGATGTGGAAAAGCAAAAAGTGAGGTATGTGGGTGCTTCAAATAGTTCAGCGGCAGCTAAATGAAGCTCTCAAGGATCACCTTGGATTTAGGTGCCCCAAATACCCTATTGACTCTGCTCCTAAATCTGTTTAAAATATATTGAAATTTTACTAATATAGTAATATGGAAGCCACTGAAACACATGCTTAAGTTGCAAATTCATAGGTAGTTCCAGCTAAAGCCTGCTCCATTTCAAGAAAAGCTTATATTTATGTGCTTTGCTAGACTGGAGCCTAAAGATGACCATTTACATCAATGCGTGCAAAAAATTGACTGCAAAGTTAGTTCATTTGCACATGCAAATTTTCATGCAAATATTTTCATTTGCAGTAATGATCATTTGCATGTGAACTGTCTCTGCATCTGTAACTAAGTTGTGAGTGGAAAACCATGTGCAAACTTTTTAAAAATCAGACCTTGATATCTTTCTGTTTTTTAATATAAATATAGTCTTTTAGTTGTTCAAAATCCCTTCACAGAATTTCTCAATTTAGTCAAGAAAATATATCAAAATTAAGTATACAGTGTAGTAGTAAAGCTACACCAGGGTATGGACAGGTATGCACAAGTTACTTTGAAATAAAGGAGTATGTAAACTTGCATAGCATCAGAGGTTTCACAGGAACAGTCCAGGTGTACACTTTTACCCTTGGTAAATGTCATGTAGTTAGGACTGTCTTTCATTTAAAGAGAAACTGTTGTGTGGTTTTTCAGTAAGTGTGTGCAAGTAAGCTGCCAAACAGCAAGTGACGTTCATACTTACTTTATTCTAAAGGCACTGATTCATATATCAGAACCCTTGTTCAGGCCTATTAATTTTTATTTATTAATTTTTGTTTATTTTTATTGTCAAGTGTATTAGGTATAAAGGCATCAAAACTATTTTAATTCTGAATGAGATTGTCCAGACAGCAGAGTTTAGTGCAATTTGACAAATCCACTTTGCATTCTCACATTTAGTTAATTTGGATTAATTTTCTTCAGCACTTCCAAATAGTTAAACTCTCAAGCCTGAAAGACTTAAGAACATACATGTTTAGCTAAAGAATACAAGTATTTCTGTCACTTTTTGAAATAATACTTGCATTGTTGTTTTAAAACTACTTGAGTGAATCTTGAATTTACTATGGAACTGAGTGTTCTAACAGAGTGTATGAAAGCACTACACTCACCACTGAGAAATGTTTAACCAACTTTCTCTGGCAGAGGTTTCATTTTCTGATCACCATTCATAGAATTTCTAATGGAAGTGTTTTCTTATCTTAGCCAAATTGTAAATGTATCCATTGGATAATTTTATAAACTATAAAATACGTACATATATGTTCGTTCCAAACTACTTCTGGCTTGTAAGCATTTAGTTGGAACTGTAATATCCGTAACAAGTTAAAATAAGAAAAAAAACTCGCTTTGACTAGAATCTACTTTTGAAACTAAGGAAATCATATAAAAACACGAACTGCATATTACTATGGCACCTGCTGTTTTTCAGGTGTTTATGACATAGCCATAAAAATTCACTCCAGGCTGAAACTTGATATTTAAAAGTCTCAGCTCAGCAGGATTTTTAAATCAGATTTGGTTTAAGTTAGTTTGACTCTTTTTCAGTTATAAAAAGGAGGGTGGAGGAAAGAAATTTTGATGTGTCAAATATAATCTTATTCATTCCTCCAGATGAAGAACAGTTTTGCTTTATAAAGATATCATTTGCAGGTCGTTAGCCCATAACATGGAGTAGGGAGTCAGGGTGTCAAAGCGGGAAAAGAGGGAGAGAAAGAATTTTCATCCAAGAGTTTGGCATTTGCAAATGCTTAATGTCTTCTGTGAGAACATTTACCATGGATCCTTACTGAGCTTTCATAAAACTGTATCTGGGATATACAGCATTTTTTTAATTGAAAAAACATGCTGTCATTCAGTAAAGTCAATAACTCATAGTTTAAGGTCTGTTTTGTCATATGTCAATGACTGGTGGATGAATTATGTTCAGACATAATTGATTTAATACTTGCTAATGATGACATTAAGGAATCTGAAGCAACCTGGGACAGCAGCTTCCTCTGTGTTTTACTGGAAGCTGGGCACCTACAATCCCTCTGGCTCATCTGAAAAATCCATCTTCCTGTTGTATTTGGTGTATGTAAAACACAAGAACAATTTTAATTAAGTGAGAATCAAATAGACAGATTGACAACATTTACATTTACAATGCACCACCATTTGTACATTACTTATATATACATATATATACACACACACACACATATGCACATACTGGCATCTCTGGTTATAAAGACCTTCAGCTGCAGCAGAACCTGGTAGGGGACTGAAATTTTCCAAAGTTGCCAGTGGTTTTGGGTGCCTCTTTGCCCAAACACTTTGAGCCACATTTTCAGGCGTTCTGAGAAAACACAACTCCAGATGAAGCCTGTATAAGCTGTGGCTGCCAAACACTATTGTAAATCAAGCTTTTGGGTACAAAAAAACTGAGGAAGCCGAAACTGGAGGGCAATTTTTTTAGACTTAGCTAGCAAAGACTCAAACCAGCTAGTATTAATTTCTTTGAACAGAATACATTGTGTGGTATTTCTCCTTATTTTAATGCTATTATACGATGGAATGCATTACCATAGTGTTCCCTTCTTCCATCTGTTCCTCAAAAAGAAAAAAGGGGTACATAACATTACAAAAGGGCTCTTGGAAGTGTTTATGCAAAGTACTACTTTTCATCACTAAATCAAACCTGGAGACAAGTTAGCAGAGAAAGTGTTCTTTCTTTCCCATATAGGGGCTGTGCGTACTTTTGCTTTAACAAGATATCCTGAAATGTGGACATCTTCGCTTTCAGTTCATCTTGTGGAACATAATTCTGAAGAGATGTTCCATGAATGATTAGCATTTAGTGATGTTGCTCTCATTGTGAGGTACTGCCAGACCACAATTTGCAAGTACTGAATGTCCTGAACTGTGACAGAATAATTTTGACGCTTCAAGCTTGGCATTATCTCCATATCTCAGGTTTTGCTTTAAATTTAATTCTCAAGTCTGTCCTAACGTGGCTATTTTACCAATAAACCAGACACGTTTATTGTTTCTTTCTTTTTTTTCTCCCTATTGTTCATGCTTTGACAGTTCCATAAAGTTCATTTCTCCCTGCTGCTTAGTGTCTTTTTATTCTGTTTGTTTTTCGCTACTTCCAGCTGGGATATAGTTTAATGAATTATTTTTCAGTGTGTGTGATATGGCTTTTATGACCTGCCTTTGGATATTGTGATTAATACAGTTTTCTTTTATTCTTTGCCCTGACCTGGTTCCCAGTGCTCAGTGTAGTGATCATCATTGTATTAAGAATATTAAGATGATATTATCCATGTCAAGCCTGGAACATATTTTCATTCATTCTATTTTTTATTCTTCTGCCTGGATTTTTATTTTTAGTTTGTCCTGAGATTTTTGTTTCCGTGCCAATATCTGTACATTTATTTTGCGTTGCAGTTGAATAAGTAAGATCTCTGTTGCTAGTGAGCTATCCCACACAGTCATCAAATCCATACCTTCCCTGAATAAGTTTTAAGTGATTTGGCATCCAGATTTGTGTCTTTTTTTCTTTTTTTTTTCTTTTGTGAGCTTATGTGGAAATTTGCAGAAATCATTCAGCATGTCAACCAAGTTTGGATCCAGATGGTCTTTGAAGAGGCAGGAACCTCCCCAGCTATGGCCAGGAATACACACACTTTGCAAAACAATCCTAATGGGAAGGAGATAAAGGCAACGAGAGAAGAGGTGGAGAGACCACATTCCACTTCTGGTAAATCCACACCTACTGACATAGATTTTCAGTTTGCATCTTAGCCCCTTGACAGCTTTTCATTCAGCCAGTCTGAAAAATATTTTCTTCTTATCCCAGGTTATTTTATTTTACTTCTTACAAAAGGATGTTAGGTCAACTGTTTCTCATGGCTAGCTACCCTTACAAGGAAAAAAAATGTGCACAGTCAGCATACCCAATTCTAGCATGCTTCATTGTTTCATAGATATGTTCAAACCTGACAGTGGGGTATCAGTAGGTTCGAGAGTTTGACTTCTAACACTGGTCAATTTTTCTTGCCTCATCCCAGGAAGAACTGAAGAGCATGCTGTTACTGATGTATGCTTGTCCACTGAGAGCTGGTCTGAGACCACCAACCTGTGTCATAGTTCTCAAGTAGAAATGCAGGCTCAATTCGAACTCCAGCTTGGTGGAAAAAGATTCTGCCACTTGTCACCAATCCCTGGTTCCTTTCAACACCTAGTTTCTTTCAGCTTATGAATTTCATATTTAAGTGGTACCCTTTCAAGGCATAGGAATCCTCCCTGTCTTCTTACTTACAAAAACTGTTATCTCTTTCCCTTTCTTCTCAGAAAAATTGCAGCTCCATCTTTCATATTTTATGTTTCTAAATACCTGTTCAGTTTTACTTGGTAAATTAGTCATACTGTTCTCCCTGCAAGTGCTCTGTAACACTTACCTGTTCAGGTTTCCGAAAAGATTAGGGAAACTAGGTTGTTTGCCCTTCCTACTAGCTTTCAAGGTTGTAGTTTTGTCACCAGCTGTAATGCTCTTCAAATTCTACACCTTCCATCTTGAGATTTCTTTTGATTTCCCTAATGCACCATGGCCTCTCCAAAGTGGAATGAGATTATTGAGAGATTTCTTTCTTTGAATTTTTTTGTTTTCTTCAATAGTTTGCTAAGACAAAATCACTTACCAGAGAATTACTTTTGTTGGTTGTTATGACTTTCCTGGCAACAGCAAGATGTGATCTTTTTATGTACCTTTAGTCAAGCTAAACCATCATTTCTTGGTTTAATAACAGAGGTAGTAATTCCTTCCCTTAGATACATTTCAGTTTCTAGTGCCATTGTCTCAGTTTTAGTAATTAGTCTTTAATGAAATTTGTACCACTAACACGTTTCTTAAACTTTATTATGTCAGCACTGTCCACACCACTGTGGTTATTTCAGCAGTAATTGTAGTGTTTTACTGAGCAGTAGTTAACATTTTTCAGAACTGCGTCATAGAATATGTTAATACAACATAAAATGATAAATTATGTACTGTGTGGTCTTAAAGAGTAATAGGAGACATGAATGCCAATTAAATAATCTACTGAAATAACATGATGATCTTTTCTCTGTGGTCTACTTAAACCTATATGAACAATGTTACTGTCTTGTGATATTGAAGTGATGCTTGTAGAATTATGTTACTGTGAAAAATGATAGATGCATCAGAATGCTGTAAGTACATAGATCTGAAGTCAACAGCAAAACAACCTTGGTGGAGGCACAGCCCCTATGTGTGAGGTTCAGCAAACAGAGGAAATGAGCAAGAGAAAACACTCAATGCCATCTTGAAAATGTTTCCATAACTCGAAATATAGTACTGGATAATAGGTACATCAGAAATAGATGTATTGATGTGCTTAGTGAGCAAGAAAAATGCATGTGTTTATTTTTTTTCTACTTATTTCTGAGTCAGTAATGAGATCTACTGTCAAAGTAATTTTTATTTGGCTTTCTACATACTGTTGCTTATTTCTAAGTCCATATATGGGATTTTCAGCCAGATATTGGATATTGCTAGCAGTGTGGCCCACAAGTAATGGGGTTTTCGATTTTTTCTTTGTTTTGTTATCCATGTCCTTTAAAGCCTGAAATCAACTTTGAAGAGAGGAAAAATATGCTTAGTGTGTATTTTCTACTGGAAAAAGGAAGCATAAAGCAAAAGCTGGTCTACTTCATTTATCCGTTATTGGGAGGAGATATGTTGAAATTCTGTATCTTGTTGCTTTTCTATTTGACACTACTTATGCACTGAAAATTGGAAATTGTTTTTATTTCACAATTTAGAAATCTGTTATTCTTGTGCAGAGTACAAAATTAGAACTTTTTTCTCCCTTCAGCACTCATGTGAAGTTTTTTTATATTCACTGTGTGTGAAGTAGATGACTGATATCTGCAGGCCATGGATAATTGAGCCCTTTTGTGCTTTCAAATTTTATCATAAAGCCAGGTTGTAAGCTACTTACTTTCTGTGAATCAGAAGGACCACTCATATGAATTAACTGCTCATTGGTATGAGTACAGAGGTCGTTTTCTGTCAAAAGTAAATAGTTGAAATAAATACATGAAAATAAAGTTCACGGTTAGAAACAAAAAAGAGGTTAGTCCCATATAGAAGAATTTAGTCAGTAATTTCTTCAGGAGAGGTCAGGTGTCTTCTATCAGAAATTAGTCGAGAGGTCAGTTGTCTGCTGTCTTTAACATATTTTTTCTTTTTTAGTTTCTTACAAGAATTCATTTAATTCCCAGGAGTGATGGTTTAGTTATCAAGATAATTCCATGTTTAATAGTTGCAGAGGTTTTATAGTCAATAGCCCAGTTGTGTTGTGGGTTGTTTTATTTTAAATAAGCTGCTATTATTTCCTGTCACAAAAATGATACTTCTTTTTCCTTTCTGTCATTTGACAGTAAACTTTGTTAGTTATGAAATCAGATCATTCTGTGTATTATATGAGTCACTTACTATTAGTCTTACTTTTAATGGAATTGAATTTGCCTGTTTTCTTCACTGGTGGGAATATGAGTGTATTGTTTTGGACTCCTGCTCAAAGAGAGAGGGGGATGCTAGTGGCATAACTGGAGGGATTATTTTTTTATCCTCTTCCAGTCTATCTTTGTGGTTTTGTTGAAGGACAGTTCCCCACTCCCCTCCCCACCCCCCCTCAGCAGGACCTGCTGCTTCATTTTTTTTCCTTCCCCAGCAGAGGAAATCTCACACTTCTGGCACTTTGACACATCACTGACTGTTAGAGAACATGGAGGCCCTGTTTACTGCTGGTTCTTGAGTCTTAAACAGCCCTCCAATGCTTTTATTATACCATTAATTGCACTTAATGCAGCTGCATTTCTAGTACGCTTGGCTAAGCTCTGAAAATTAAGTAGAGGGTACTTTGTTATAAAATTCACTGTAAAGAGCTCTGGTGGGACAGGGTCTGTTAAGTTTGAAATTACCTCAGGCCATTTCTAAAGGACTTCTTAAAATATTTCACATCTATAAAAGTTTGCAACTAGATAAATAGCCAAAGGTATGGTTGAGAAGAAAAAAGAAACACAGCCCCGCAATATGCACTGGATGAAATATGAACATTTTTAATACCAAATTGTTACATTTATTTTAAACATTTATTATCTCAAGTAATTTGTTAAAGTTTTCAAGCTGACAGCATGTAAATTCTAGTTGTTTGGTTGACACAGTGGTTTTTATGCATACTCTTTTTGCTTTTGGTTTCTTAATCCAGACCATGCATTCATGAAACCGAAATAAATTTAGGACTCCCTCTGGGTTTACATAAATTGGTTCAAGAAGGGCTCACACATCTCAGTACAAAAACCTTATAAGAACTGCTGCAACTATTAGCCGATTAGCTTAATGTTACAACTAACAGCCTGTACTGAGTACTGATCTCTGGTATCTGCCTAAATAAATGACTAATATGCCTTCAGTTCCCTCAGTGTTCTTCAGCTGTATGACCGCTGTAATGCTTTGCGGCTAATAAAATTTCAGATTGACTAATTTATTGGGCAGCTTTACCAAAACATCCAAGTAATCCTTTATATACTCATTAGAAACGGGTCCAAAATGAATTCTCTGAGGAGTAAGTGGAAAAGTCTCCCCAGGATCAGCATCACCGAGCTTTAGATAAATTGGCACAAATCGGGTGGAGGATCTTCTATGGTTTTAGTGCAGCAGTTTATCTACATTTTGTAGTTAAACTTTAAGCATGAGGTAATTAGAGGCCCCCAAGCTTGAAATTCATGCACCTTTTTTTTTCTTTTATAGACTCTATACAAGCCTGCCAAGCTAAGTATTTGACGGATGTGACTTGTATGTCGAAGCTCTGTACCAAACTTCCAGATAGGTTAAAATCTTAAAACTATTTTCTTTTGGTTTGAAATTTTGAGTGTAGAAATGGGTAGGAAGTTTGTTACTGAGGGTCAGTCTGCAGCCTATTGTGTCATGCAGAAATATTCACTAGTCAATAATCAAATACACTGTGGCCATTAAGTACTGCACCTGTTGTCCAGATGGGCTGACAATAAACATGACACAGCCAATCATGCTTGCAGAACAGGGTGGACAGAAGGCTTTGGAGGGTGTTTCCAGGGTCTTCCTCTGTTTATCTAGACCTTTACATCTATACTGTTATGTAGCTGGGAGTATCTGGGTTAGTGCATTTCAATCTTGGAATCACTCTGGCAGGTTGTTCGAAGGGGCTCCATGGAGTTCTGTGTTTCTTTCAAGTTTTAAATTGAAATGGCAGCTCTCTTTTTATTAACTAAGAAAACTATCATTTGACAAAGAATGGAGCAATGAATCTCTGCGTGTTGAGAAACATTAAATACCATCAAAATTGCCCTAACTTTTAATGCAAATAAAGCTTGTTCTCTCTGCTAAACTTTATCCATAACAGGATATTTTTAGAGCTATGAGTCATTTATTAGTTTAGATAATTTTATATTATGGCAAGTTATTGAACACACAATTGTGTGTAGTACTGCAACATAAAACATAGAATCAAAACTCACCTTTATTGAATAACTCCTTTATAAAAGGGTTTTGGACCAAAAGTATTTCAAAACTCATAAAAGCCCATATCCCGTTTCACTCTTAGGAATGTCCTTTATTTAATGAACAATTTGGAGAAAGAAGAGATTTAGCGATTTTACTTGAACTTGAATAGTCATCTACCCTGAACGCTATTTAAAATATACTCCTTGCCCTATTAGCTTCAGTATTTAAAATATTGCAGAAAGTTTACCAACATGCTTAAATTTAAAATGAAACATCTAAGTATTTTTTGGATCAAGGCGTCGCATCCTGGGGGCATTGCTAAAGATCTATTTCACTCATTTTTGGAAAATAGTTACTTATTTACTTCTTGGAAGTAAGTGACTAGAGAAAATTTATTGTGTTAAGTCAGCTCCAAACATCCTCTTTGTCAAACTCACAAACCTAAATAATTTTATTTCAGTAAACTGAAGGACAAATTTCAGAAACAATTAATAAATCAGTTTAAATATTTCCAAGAGTTGCCAAAAAGGCTTGATGCCAGACACAGTAGTTCTCAGTAAGTTTAATGCAATATGATATGGACTGGGAGTGTTGTACGGGAGGTAGTGTGAAATGAGCTAGAACTAAGAAAACGGTCTCAGACTGGATAGTCAGTAGATGCAAAAGCATATGGTCAGCAAGTGCTAGTATTTGGTCTCTTGCCTGTTGATATTACTGGCAAGAGCGCCCAAATTAAGCAAGTTGCCTCTGCAGTGTTACTTGAAGTGGTGCTCTGATGCCACTTCCCATCATTCGTGTGGTTCCAGAGGAAGAAATAAGGATGATTACAGATGAACGTGCCCGTGTAAACCTCATGAAGTTCAACAAAGCCAAATGCAAGGTCCTGCACCTGAGTCAAGGAAATCCCCAATATCGGTACAGACTGGGGGATGAATTGATTGAGAAACAGCCCTGCGGAGAAGGACTTGGGGGGTACTGGTGGATGAAAAATTGGATATGAGCCAGCAATGTGCACTCGCAGCCCAGAAAGCCAATTATATCCTGGGCTTCATAAAAAGGAGTATGGCCAGCAGATCAAGAGAGGTGATTTTCCTCCTCTACTCTGGCTCTCATGACACCCCACCTGGAGTACTGCATCCAGCTCTGGGATTCCCAATACAAGAAAGACATGGACCTGTTAGAGTGGGTCCAGAGGAAGGCCACGAAAATGATTAGAGGGTTGGAACACCTCTCCTGTGAAGAAAGGCTGAGAGAGTTGGGGTTGTTCAGCCTGGAGAAGAGAAGGCTCCAGGGAAACCTTATTGCAGCCTTTCAATATATAAAGAGGGGCTTATAAGAAAGATGGAGGAAGATTTTTTTACCAGAGCCTGTAGTGACAGAACTGTTACAGAATAAGTTTGATTAACTGTATTCTTCTCTCTGAATAGTCTTGTTTAGCACCCAGCTCGAGCTGTAACCTGACAACTAGTAAAAGAGGGGCTGGAAACCTTTACTTGAACTTTATTTTGCAGGATCTTAGGGTTGGACCGTCTTATGGTAGTCAGCATGCATAAATCCATAACAGGACAAGGGGCAACAGTTTTAAACTGAAAGAGAGTAGATTTAGATTGGGCATAAGGAAGAAATTTCTTACAATAAGGATGGTGAGACAACAGATTGCCCAGAGTTGTGGATGCCTCATCATTGGAAGTGTTCAAGTCAAGTTGGACAGGGCTTTGAGCAACCTGATCTAGTGAAGGGTGCTCCTGCCCATGGAAGGAGGTTTGGACTAAATGATCTTCGATGGTCCCTTCCAACCCAAGCCATTCTATGATTCTGTGAAAAAGCTGGTGGATGATTTTGTCCACAAGCTAGTATTATGCCTAGTTTGTGGATTCAGTATCACACTTTGAAGAGAGCTGGAGCTTATAAGATGACGTTACTTTTTTGCCATAAGTAGATGGTGATGTTTGGACTTTTTGCTGCTATAGGCATCATAGAAACACTTGTTTCTATTTGCTGATTAATAAAATTAAATTATTTTGGATTCCCTGGGAATTTTGTCGGGTGTTTACCAAAGGACAAAAATACACTCATGTTGAGCCCGGTAATTATTGTCAGTATAGTACAATACAACATAGTAACCAAAGTCAAAAATTGATGGGAGAAATTGTGTCTTCATTAATTGCTATATATTCCCTGTATTTGTAATATGGATTCTAAGGAAATACAGTTTAAAAGCTGACATTGTGAATTGTATTGTGACACTTGATTTGCAGCTCTCTGATGATACATGGAATAGTGTAACTTCACTTTCCTTTCTAGCCAGCACTGTTTGAGGAAGAGCTTAAATATATCACTTTCCCTAGTGCAGATAAATTATTATTTTTTAGGTGATTAGCCTGAAAACAAGTATAGGTCACAACTCCTTGGAACTCCACTATCAATAACAAAATGAGGAAAGAGACTACCTCCCCTTTGATAATGAGTCCTTGAAAGTTTGGTGGAGTGAATAGTAGCTTCTCTGTGGTATGATTTTAATGAAAGCTATGATGTTTTTTAAATTCCCTCCAGGACAAGGCTTTTTGGAATAGCATCTGAGGGTTTGAGGATTGGGGGGGTGGGGGGGTATAATGTTTAGTGAGTAAATTTAAATTGTTCAGCCATTTTAACTTAAAAATCTGGTTCAGTATTTTCATTCCCAGCTATGTTGCCTTCTGGAGCTTCACATGCCTGAGAAAGCAATCCATTTCACCTCCCACAACACAGCTTTAGGTCCTCTGATCATAATGAACTTCTTTCTCCTAAGGAACTTATGTGTGGTTGAAAGTGCCAATTCAAATAAGCTAGTGTGAAATAGGAAACTTAAGGGAAGAAATAAGAAAAGTGTGGAAAGAAAAGATGAGTTGAGGTAGTGTAAAACAGGAAAATATGAGATGCAAAAAGGGTGTGCTCAGTCCTTTCCAGGATTTTTTTGTACAATGGCTTTTCCTTCATTAACTTTTAACAAATTAATTAGTTTACACAGCAGTATAAACTAGCTCAGGGACTGGAAGCAGTGCAGCCCTGGTAACACAGAGATGAAAAAGTTATTTTATCTTGCTTCTTGGGAAAGTTTCATAGCCTTTTTTAGCACAGCACATGCCCTTAGCCCAGCTCAAGGTATTATGTGCCAACGGTTCAAAAGGATGTTTGAACCTCACAGAACAAATGGATTCGCAACACAGGTGTGTCGTATATGCAGCTCAGAGTGCAGTTGAGTCCCTGTTGCCTTGTTAGCTCCAGTGTCAGCCATACTCAAGCAGTCATCTGAAGCGCCCACTAACTACTGAACTTAAAACATCACCTCAGTGGAACTAGAGGTTTCTGATCGAGAACAGGGATGAGATACAAGCCAACATGGGAGCTGCACCTTGAGCTAACACTGCAGTGGAAACCACTTCTTTGCTGCATGCAACTTTTGGGAGGGTTGTAAACAAGGCACAGCTTTAAAATTCTGGTTAGGTTATCCCTAATTCTTCCTTTCAGTTTACATTCTTCAAATTTTGTTTTCCTTTGTTACAAGTGTTTTATTTTCAGTGTATTCTTTCTGCCATCCGCTTTTCCTTTTGTCTATAGGGAAGTCACAATTTTTTTTCTGAAATCATCACTCACTTCATTCCTCAGATTCCTTCTCTCCTGTTGAAGGAGGAGTCACTATTATGTGAGAATTATTCTCAGAGAAGTTTGAAACAGAATTTTTCAGTGATACTTTTGGAAAAGTTTGGGCACTTTTGCTCAATAATTTTTCTAATGCATTCTCCATCCTATTTGTGGAGAGGAGTAGAATATACCTTACAATAATCTTGCATTTGTAAGGCAGAGCCTTTGCATTGAAAGACTTGTTTGCCAGTATTCACAGAAAATAACTTACTGTATTTCTGGCTTGTCCTCCTACAACATTGTTGAGTGGAAATGTATTTTTTACAAGTGAATTTCTCAGATTTTTAGGTATTATTAACAAAATACGGTGTTGTTTGATGTACAGCAGACAATTTAAAATAATCCAAAACGCCCTTAAGCTAGCACATTCATAATGAAAAATGTCAGAATACAAACTGTCTTCCAGGAGGTTACTAAAAGAAATAAGAAAAATAGATAAACAGTGTCAGGCGTTACTCATTAGTTTTTCTGCAGGATGTATAAAGGTTGTGGGTGACAGGAGAGAAGAAAAAAGTGTGTTCTGTATTGAGTTTGAGCAGTCTTCATTCAACTCGCTTTTTATATTATAGTTTAAGTATCATGTTGTATTAGACTCTGGAAAAAAAATCTTTCCCATTTAAATTAATGAGCTTCAGTTACAAAATACATAGTTGTGAAAACCTCGTTCTTCAGCTGGACTGAGGCAGCAAGAGAAATAATATGTTTAAGGATTAAAAGGCGATGTTGGAATGCAACAAAATATGAACAGAATTCCAAGGACATTATTTCAGTAAAATTTCAGCTCACAGCTACTGAGCTGTTATATCAAGCAAATGATTTCTCTTTATAGCAAATGCATACATGTATTACCTTAGGTTTGGTTGGTGTATAATAAAATGTAATTGAGAAACTGTCTAAATACAATACATTATCATTATAATTGTAAAGTTCTTAAGAAAAAAAAAGAAAAAGATATATTTATCAGTGCTCGTAGAAAGTGAGAAAGAGCTGATTTAAAGACTTAAGAGTGTTATCTTGCAAAACAAAACTTTGCCCCCAAAGTCGAGATAACCATCTGTGTCCATGTCTGATTCAAGTACTGTGTGGGGAATGAATTCTGATGTCTTTAAGTTCATTTGCTAAAGAATACCAAAATATCTGGCTAGAATAACCCACTGAACTTTGATGGTTAAGGGTATTCAAGGTATATTTTGAACTGTGGATGCCATGCTGCTGGTCTTACAGCGGGACAGGCTTGACTTTTTCAGGTGGCAAGTGTGAATCTTGACTATGACATAATCTAATAAAAGGAATATTTTCCTTCACTGAAGAAAGAATCTTGAGCTAAATTAATTCCTGATGCTAATGAATGCAACTCTGCTGAAGTGAATGTTGTGCCTGCACCCAACGTTCTCTTTGGATGTAGAGTACTTGCTTCCTTGTTTTCTCATTACTCAGCTGTCACTTCCATAACTATTCTGACTGTCTTCTGATCAAACTTGTCTATAGTTCCCTAGTAGACACTCTCCAAACATCAGTGAAACTGGACTTTTCTCACATGACTGTTAAAAAAGATCCTACTGCATATAAAAGGGGAAACACCGGTCGTGTGCTGGAGCCAATAATAGTAACAGAAAATATTTAACTTCTTATTTCTAATTTATTTTAAAGTTCATTCATCATGAACTGTATGAATTCATGTAACCTTAGCAAAGATTTAAAGACTATATCACTGTTTCCAGTAAAGATTTAACTATTCTTCTTACTAGTCATTGGGTTTTCCAAGAGATTCTATTTCCTTAAAGACTGCTGAAAGAGACTCTTACAAATGGTAGCACACTTTTTTTTTTTAATATTAAGAACTTGATCCAAAGTGCTGGAAAGTCTTTCCCTTTACTACAGGGGCTTTGGATCAACCCGTTTTTTTTTTTTTTATAAGCAGCAGTGCTTTTAAAAACAAGCAGTTCCATCTCCCAGTTGTGAGGATCTAACCAGTATTCTGATTCATACGACCACTTTACTTGAAGGGTCCTTCATTAGGACTTGGGGATTTCCGATGCAGCTTGTGAGTGGTCATTTTTCAGTCCTCAGCAATTATGAAATACTATTTTAGCTCTTATAAAACTTTTTGGTGAAAATTTCTATTTTTTTTTTCCTACTCAGAAATTAAGAACCAGTTGCAATAGATTTTTAGGCATTTGTTACAGTTCTGCTACAGCTGGTCTTGGTAATCTTAAATTTCTTCATTTATTTTTTAAAATCACCAAATTCTCAATAGCTGCATTTTCTTACAGTCTCCCTTATGAACCGAGAGAAGCAGCAGCTGGAAGACAAGCAAAAGTAATTGACTAGTGGCACAGTTGGTTCTTACCAGAATCCTCAGTTCTGTTTTGGCAACTGATACAGATTTGTTCCCTGAAAATGTGGATTGATCGCAGTCTTGTACCCAGTCTCACTTCATTTATGAATCTTCATTATATCTTTTTCTGACTGCATCACAAAAAGGAAAAAAAGGCATGCAGTGTACAAACAAATCCGCCACCTACATGCACCAGTGATAAAACCAAGTCTGTAAAAGCAGTAAAGCCCTAAATTCACCTTAGAACCAGAAACAATTCTAAATAGTTATGCACTTGAATTCATTTCAGTATGTCACCTACTTGGTAGGATCGTTATGCATTGTTCAGTAATTCTCTGCTTATATCATAGCTGGATTTTGTATTCCAGTGGTGAATGCGACTCCTACATTTGCCAATAGCAACACTTTGAGGTATTTTTAAATGTTTAGTGTTCGCTTAACATGAGGGAGTCTGTTCTTTTCCAGTGTTCTTAGCTGGGGGGCTTCCTTTTACTTAGCCTGTGATAGTATGACAGAAAAAAGTGAGTATACTAGAAGTGCAGGTGACCAAAACATACAACTGCTTTACATCATCAGGTGCAGTGTTTTCTTTCTCCTTTCCTACCATGCTGTGTTCTGTAGCCCTTGTTATGACTTTAAATAACTATACAAAATGTGAAATTTGTCTCTTTTTTTTGGTGTCTGAAACTGAGTGTTGAACATATTACCTAGTTCAGTAAATCTAAAGCTGTTAGTTTCTAAAATTACATTCCACTTGCTGTCAGAAGTGGTTATATGTGTTTCTTAAGAAAATTCAGTGGGCGGTTGTAGCCACACAGCAAATGGTTGTCTTCCTGTGCAGACAGTTGTGAAATGCCTAGCCTTAGCATCACACTTGGCAGGGAGAGAATAGCCCTTGTAGCATACAGTGTCTTAGGCCATTAACAATTAAGTATTTAAATCTTCAAGTACTGTGGATATATCAATAAAAGTTCACATCTGCTACTCCACCAATAGTAATGAGAAGCTAACGGAAAGAATACTAGTTGTAAAGCATCTTATTATTTGTTTTCCTTATTCATTTACTCTTTTGTTACCACAGATGAAATTTTTGTCTGTCAGGAGTTGCATTTTTCCACTGAGCACCGACAAAGGTTACATTCATCCATGAAACGATGCAGTGAACCCACCAAAATAGAGAGAGAATTAAGGAAGGAAAAGAGGGCTATGCAGGAAAGCAGACCTCTGTATAGGAAGGTCTCGTTAGGGGAAGCTGGATATGTTTCAGTGTTAGTAAAAACAGGGAGGATGTGAATCACAGCTTGCACATTTGCAACACACCACTGTCTAAGGCATAAAAAGGCAATTGTATTGGCTCTAAGGAGGAGCAGCTTGCCTGTTTTGTTCACAGAAGATTCTGATATAACATTGCCAAGGTTTAAGGCAACAAAAAAGGGGGAGACATAACAAAGCAAGATTTCTCCTTCTTGACTTTCAGAAATATATTATACCTTGCTTCATGTAGATCGAACAGCTTTTGGTCCCCTTGACATACTAGTGGCATATGAAAGCCCTGTAGATGGATGGAGCGTTAGATTGGAAGTAATAAGGTTGTGCCTGACTTACCTCCGCATTTGTAGCAGATGTTACAAATGTCATAACATGAACCTTTGGGATCAGACTGGAAAAAAAAGCAAGACAACAGATGTAGGCCTCTTAGTTTTACCAGCAAGTATAGTCTGACACTATATAACACTGTTCTGACTTGATGTTAATACCCTGTCCTCCTCTTGAGAACAGAATCAGTGACACTAACCATTTCTGTAGTGCTGAAGCTAGAAAGGGGTGACAGCAGTTTTCTTCCCAGAGGAATTTTAATACTAGTTTAAAAATAGGACAATAGAACTGTTACTCCAGTAAGTGTCTTACTGTTATATCTGAATAAGTAATCCATACTCATCACTCATTTTGTTGGGGGAACTGAATTTTAAGGAATTTCTTCATGCTATCACAATGTTTATGCTTTTTTCCGCTGGTAGAGCCAAATCTTGCAGAGTGGACATTTATCTAAAGCACTGCTAAATTCTTAGGTTTTTAAGCCCTCAATTCACGCCACCTTTGTGTGTCCCTCTAACTTGCCTCACATATCTGTCTCTACTTTGACTTTCTCTTCCATACTTCTGTAGACTTTTTTCCCCATCTCTTTACAGCAATTTGGTTTTCTAGGAAGCTTGTATCTCACTTTAATTATTGAACCAAATTTCATTAAGGCTACCGTAATATCTAAAGCATCTTTTCCTTACAGCTGTCTCTACCAGCACTTTCTCAGCTATCTCATCTAATTTTTTGACAGTTTTCAAAATATTTTTGTGCTTCTTTTTACATTGCCCCTTATTTGTGACTCATCTGCTCTGGACTGAAATGTAAAGCCAGTTTTCTCTTTTCTTTAAGACTGCTGCCAACTAATAATATTGACATATGGTTGAAGAATAGGTAGTTACTTGCTTCTTATTGTATCTATTTGTGAGAGTGCAATATAAGTAAACAGTCTTTGTTAGGATCACAGTTGTTATTCTTACATTCTGTATAAATTTTTCCTCCTCCTAGATTTTTGGGAGCAAAAGGTGATGTTGTAATTATTTGTAAAGCAACCAGTATACAGTGAGTTTGATTCTGGCAGGTAGCTCTAAATCAGTTGTATCAGAGACAATGGTCCCTCTCCTCCATACCAAAGTGCATTTTACTGCCTTACAGAGAAGCTAATGGCCAGAGTGAATGTTAATATTTGCCCTTAATTGTTTTATGGGTGGTGTAGTTCTTTCGCTTCTTCTGCTATTGATTTTAATGGAAATTATGTGTTCTTTACTTTCTGCATTGTCCTCTACATGATGGAGGCTGCATGAAGTTATCCATTCTCCTGTTTCTTGGGAGTTTTGGCCAATGTTCCTATATTTCATGGGAGGGGAAGAAAATTAATTCAGGAGTGCAGGCCCTTGTATTTTTTTTCTGTGTGCTTCAATTTAAAGCAGTGGTGATTCTCTGTGCTACATCACTCCCTCAGGTGCTGCCATTCTTGAACTGGAGGCTTAGCCCTCTCCCTGAAGAATTTCATTGTCAAGAAGAGTGGGGGTTCTCCCATGAAGAATTTTAATCACCCTGTCTGTAGCCCTTTTGAAGGAGGCACAATAGTTCCTATAGTAACTACTACAGTGTGGGAGAAAGGCCAGTGCTCCCTCCCCCAGCCACAGATGGAGAACTCTCTTTGCTTAGATGACTGGAAATTCTTGCACAGCAAAGACTTCATCCTTCACAGTGAAAAGAAAAGTCTCTGAAATAAAACCTTAAAATGTACAAGTGCGTGCTAATGAAGAAACAGTGCTAGCTGAGTTATCAAGTAGAGAACATAATCGTGAATATACTTATTTTTAAGGTGTGTTTAACTTTCATTCTTGGGGTTTTTAATTTTAAGAAGTTCAGAAAAGAATAAAGAGACATTTAGGACCTAAGAAATCTTGTCTCCTCCTCCCACCAACCCTACCCCCACTCCCCAAAGAACAAATCCTGTGGGAAGGAGCAGACCTGTAAACCAGATTAAAATAATTGGGAGGGGAAGAGGAACAGGCTTATAAAATAGATGAAAACTTACGCTAAGACAGCCATTTATCTAATGTCTTTTTTCCATTCACTTTGAAACTTTTTTAAAGGGAGGACACATTATGTGTCTTCAAATCCATTGACTCCAGTCCAATTAACAAGAGATATAGTACTTTCTGCTTTTTTGACATTTTACTTTGATCTGTTTTAAGTTACTGAAACTAAAAAACCTATTAAAAAATTTTAAAAGTATTAAGCAACTTGAATTTGAAAAGCAAATTTTACTAAAAGTTCTTTTAATTCCTGGAGCTTCTGATGAAGCATCATCAATGAACTACTGGAAGTAATAAAACACACCTGTAATTGTGTTACGTAACATTTTCTTTTATTAACCAGTACATTCTTGATAACTTAGTTATTCTATGGAAAGTTTTGGTTTGTTTTCTCAACGATGTATTCCCCAGTAATGAATACACACTCTGTACCGGTGACCGGAAGATGGACATCTAGAATAATAGGCATTCGTGTACACAAAAAATAGATTTGAAATGCCATTGTTATCTTTGTAAGTTGATTATCATATATTGCATTATGCATCTTACGTGTAGTCCTTTGTGACAAATTTGTTCTGATACTTTATTGCTGTGATACTTAGTTGGTAATGGCACAGCATTAATGATTCCCATAGCTTTACTCAACCAAGATAAAATACCTTTCTACATATGTTGCAACTCCATCTGAGATTTATTTCTTCTTCCCATCTGTGAAGGTGGATAAGAGACCTAAATTTTGGATCATATGATGGCTTACGGTGAGGTAGACTGGTGACATCATTTAATTTCTTTGGATACCCTTTCCAAATCAGAGGGCAACATCTCTGCTTACATCATGCTGTTTGCCTATCATTCATCTCACTTTAGATCAGGATCTGGGTACATATCGTCTATGACTTATGTCTTCAACATATGTGTTAGGCAGAGGAGTTCACTCTTGCTGGAGATTTCTTTCTTTAGAATCAGTCATAAATGGGATAGCAAAGAACAATCAATGGAATAAACATATCCATCACAAGGTATTAAATATGAAGTAAAAGAGTTAATTAAAAAAAAACTTTTGTGGATGTTAGCATACATAAATACTGGCCTTTTTTTCTGAGCCTAATGTTGGTTACACTTTGTCCTTCCCTGACATTGCAACTTCTTTTGTTCAGTTTAGCCTCTCAGTCAGTGTTACTGTCTTTTCTAAAACATAGCTTTTAAGCATTTCCAAATTACTTGTTATGTCTTATGGGAAAGCCCTAAGGTTTTAAGATGACATGTCACCTCTTCCTGTAAAGCCACCCTGATTATCACATTCACCTGCATTGTTCTTTCATAAGCCTTTGGAGTTTTTTCTAGAAACAACAAAAGATAAATTTTCATGTAGAATCTACTTTACACTAAGGCAAATGTATTAGAAATTGTAATTTCTATAGACCTTTTTTCTACTTTGAAACAAAAGATGTTAAACTCTGGAAAAGAATACTTAAAATATAGCCACACATGCTGTGAACTGCTTTGCACATACAGTCGTCTTAGACAATTCAGACAACTCTACTTATGCTGTCTCATCTGGAATTATCATGTGTCTTGATGCCTATGAGGAGAAATATTGTCCAGCCCTATGTGAAGCTTCTATGCAATTAGCCTGGTATGGTTACATATTTTGTGAAAAAAATGGATAATGTTCTTTTTGGTGTTTATAAACTTTCATATTTAGGTAGATCTGCTCAGGCTTTGCTAATTAGTCTGACTTTATTGGCAGTCATAATTAGAGCTCTTCAAGATCAAAAAAGTGAAACATGGGCTCTGTTTTTTTATAATTCTTTAGACAGCAGATTACCTGTAAGGGTGTAGCAGGATAGCCCTCTGTCCACCTGTGCTTCCAAGCATACAGAAAGATGCTGCTCAGAAAAGTCAACAAAATTAAATACAAAAATAAGTATTTTGAGGCTGAGAAAAAGCCTTTATAAGTAATAATAATTCGGGGGAATTAATTTAAAAGTTCAGCATAGTTTTTAAAGCTAGTTTTAAAACTATTATAAAAGCAACAGAATTTAAAAACGCTTAGTCTGAATTTTACCAAACTTTCCACAAAACCAATTTATGTTGAAAGGTGGCATGCAAAGTCTCACAAAAGTATTTTAGGGGAAACTGATTATTGTACTGATTATATGTGCTTTCACTCCTAGTCACCAAGGAATACTGTTTCTACTTGATTAGAACTCTGTCTTCACTACTAGAAAGTCACAGTCTTTGGTCATTCTGTGCTCCAATAGATTAAAAGTGAGTTTAAGAGGAAATCCTGTCTCTTCAGGATGCATGGAAGTCTTTGTTTAGGCAGTGTACATTTTTCTTTTCCATAGTTTCCCACTCTTCCCTAGCACATTTGCAAATGCTCTTGAGATTGCATTAAGCATGCTTAGACTGCCCCCAAGACACACTGAAAGGGATGTGGTTCTTCCTTCACCTCATGCCTCGCCAGATTAGTCATTGAGGGAAGAAATTTAAACAGGAATTAGGGAGCAGTTAGAACTTTTTCCTTGTTTAATAGCATGTTATGGAATAATCCTATGCTAGGAATAGACGTGTCAGTCTGGATAGTAAAAGTCGTGGTCCAATGCCATGGCAAGTAAAAGATTTTAGTAGACAGATTCCTCTGCTCCAGCACTACAAAGTGCTTGTATGAAAACAAACTTTCTGTCTTCTTATCACTATTAACAGTCAATATTTAATACAAATATGGTTCAGTCAACTTTTTGATTAACCACAATTGTTCATTCAAACCTTAAACGTTGTCAATTAAATGTAGATAGTACGAAATATGACCACATGTGAAAAAGCCTATTTAGAGACATTTGTTCATACCACTAAAACAGGAGAAGCTTGGAAGAAGAATTTAACCTGGGTTTGGAACTTGTTTCCTTTGTGACTCCTGTTGCAATTTGGTACACATGCTTCAGCCTTCTCCACATCCTAATTTCCCCTATTTCCTGTTACTCAAAAGAAGAAATTTATTTCATGCATGCAGTACTTTGTTTCTGAAAAGAGTCTGAATTTAAAAAGGAATCCACATTTTTAAAAAAGGTGTGCATCTAGATCTTTAGGGCAGTGAAGGTTGTTGAGCTACTTTGATTTACAGATGTGATATATCCTAAATCCCTTACTTTCCAAGCTTTCTGTGAGCAGCTGAGCTGTGGCTGCTGATGGTTCCATCCACAGGGTGAGAGATTTAGAGGTGACTGGCTGTGTCTTGTGTGATGGAAGCCAGTTCAGTATTTATAGTTTATATTTGGAAATTTTCTAATAAAATAACATCGTGGCCTGCTTTTTATTCCAACCGTTTCAGCCTATGTCTTCCTTTCATCTATCGTCATGTCAACAATCCATTCGGTACAAAGAAGAGGCTTTGTTCTGTGCTTGGACTGTGAGATTGCCATGTTTTTGAAAGGTATCAATGTGATACGCATTTGTATACCCAAAATGCTGTATTTCTTCTGATGCAGATAGGTATCAAGAAATCTTGACAGCTCGAATAAGTAAAATAATGAAGCAGTGAAGTCAGAAGATCAAATAAAATAAGTTTGTTTCCCTTATTCTAGATTTATCTCAATATTCTTGTCTCATTCCTCAAAATGTGCAGAACCACAGTTATGGAAATGAATTAAATACAGAAAAGGCATATTTAACATCTATTCAGTTACCAAAAAAGAGTCACGGTATGGCTACCAGAAGCATAATGGTTTTCTGTTTAGCATATTTATGCTGGTTGTAAAATTAGGAACTGTCATTACAACCCCACATCACCTGAGTAAGTGAAAGACACACAAAGCAAAGAGTTCTACTGCTATAAAAATGTCAATGAACTGAATGGCATGAATGTGACTACAAGATGTTTGTCTATGTGTATACCAGCCACTAGAATGTAGGCATCAATAGGGGATTTAATTGACAAATTTTAAAGCTAGGATTTGGCCCTCTCATGTGTTCTAGTTATCTCACTGACCTTGAAGTGTTTTCATTTGAGCTATAGAACTGAGAGTGTCCCAAATATGAACAACTGATGACTTACCTGTAAATTTAATTTAAAGATACTGTTTTAAAAAGTGTTGCACTGTCTTCATGCCCTTTATTTAAGTTATGATACTCACATGCTAAAAAACCTACAATTAACATCATAGAACTGGAAGTGATATTCAGTACGTAATGGATACGCTTTAAAATGCTAGGCGATTGTAAAGGAAAGATATGGGGCACGAAACAGAAAATTAATCAGAAGGCAAATTCCAAATGGTGTTGTGTTCAGACAAGGTGTGGAAAATATAACACAGTCTGGATGGAAGAATGAAAGGACCTAAAGGCTTTCAGGGAGGTTTTGTGGGTTTTCAGGGTTTTTTGCTTTTTTGAATTGCTCTTATGGAGACTACTATGAAGCAGTGCTTAGCAGGCCAAAACTGTGAATTTTCTTTTTGTTTCCGGTAGGTTATAAATGAAATGACCATACAAAGCACACTGCTAACTGATAACAATCATAATGGGAATATTGATAATCTTTACAGTGCTGTTTATTTTCTTTAGTCCCACAACTAAAGCTAACATTTCTCAGAAATACAGGTACAACTCCAGTTTAAGCAAATGGTTGATAACATACCAGGAGGCAGAGTAAGGACAAAAGGAGGGTCATCTTTAAGTCTGCAAAAAGGACAGTTAAAGGAGTTTAAGTTGCTAGAAAATTTAATGTGCTCTTATTTTTTTTTTCATGAAATAAGCATTACTGTTTATAGTAGGAATCACTACAGCTATAGAAAAGATGAGATAATGCAAAGAGAGGCAAAATGATTTAGAATCAGAAGGCTGATATAGAAAAATGTAAGACTGACTAAGTAAGTAAAACTTGTAAAAGAATAACATTATGCTGACTTGTCTGGGCAGTCACTATACTAACTGAAGTTAAACAAACCCAAATACAGCAGTTGGTCTATTACCAACTTCAGTTACAACATAAAGCAGAAGTCTTGAAGAAGACTTTTCTCTTAAGTTGTTATCATCTATGTCCTTGAATATCTTCAGAGAAAAGAGGAGGACTTCGAAAATACTGGCTCTACAGCAGTCACCATTTGTAATTATGAGCTATTGCCTGAATCTATTAGCAATGAAGCCACCTGTTTGCCCAGTTTAAATAGCTTAGAATTTCCTGAAAGGAAATTACATGAAGCATCAATAAGGAATGGTATTACATTTTTAGGTCAATATGACTATCATTACTTGGCATTTATCTTTTCCTAGTGATACCATGTTTGGCAGACAGTATCATAGAAGACTAAGAAATTGTTGCTCTGTATTTTATTTTCATTGGTGTTAAATTATCCTGTTCAGTAATGGCAGTCATCCATTCTGCTTGTTTTAGTGGATCCTTGGTACTTCGTTTTTCTTATCGTGCATTGTAGAGAGCAATACATAAAGATGCACTAGTGCTGTGATGGTTCCAGAGGCATTAGACCATCAGGGTCTTTGGATATAAATGTTTTTGTACACACTTTAAAAGGGTGCAGAATGAACTTCACCTCTTCTCTCTGCTATGGGTATGCCTGGCTTTGGCACTAAGACAGGAAAGGAAGGGAAGGTTCCTGCAGCCCTGTGCCCTCTTCTCCGTGCTCTAGCTTTCTCTGGTGATGTGGCAAAGATAGCCTAGACCTAAGAAGAAACCTCACTTGCAGTAGATGCCTACGTTTGGTTATACTCAGACTCGATTGCTGGCTCTGTGCTCCCTGGTATAGAGAGTTTAACAAAATATTAGTTTTATGTTTTCTCAGCCTTTTTTGTAGTCACTGCTGCCTTTGAAACATAACTGCCTGTTACTCACTTTGTGCTTTTGAACTATGGAATTTAAATGGAGAAGCTGAAGTTTCAAGTACCTATTCCAGCAACTAACATGGATATCTGGGATGCTACAATACTTCCCTATGCTTAGCAATAACTTGGATATCTCAGATGTGTTTACAAATGTTGGGTTTTTAATGTTGTGTTTACTGCATTTCAGTTTCAAATAAGATAAATAACATGTTCAGATAAATGTCTCATATATTACTAATTCCAGTTCTTATTCCCACGTTTCAAAGCATTTACATTATGTGTAGCCTCTTTTTCAATAGTATTTTTCAGTAAATTCTACATGCTTTCATCACTATGTATAAAAAAACCTTCTACAGGGACTTGGGATATATTTGAATAAAAGATTAATTTCAGAGTTCTTGCACATTTAAATAGATTTTTTTTTTAAAAAAAAAATTCTTTTATCCTTCAAATTTGAATCACTGAAAATTACGTACCAATTTTATTTACTATATGCAAGGCAAATTTGAAATTAAGACTGATGTATAAAATGCGAAACATATTTAAATAGTTAATGTCAAATGATATGATCAGGGGTGCATTAGAGATGAATGTGCAGACCTTGCAACATAACTGTTTTTTATTCAGTTATAGGTGCCCAGCGCAGGAGAAGTCCCAGCGCCCTTGCCATTGAAGTATTTGAATCACATTTGGGAAGTCATATTTTACAGGTAAAAAAATGGCTTTTCCAAGAAAAATCAAAATAACTAACTAGTGATATTTCTGCCAACAATTTGAATAGTATTGTCAGCACTTATATTAATGAGGTTGGTTTTTTTTTTAAAGCTCATATTTCCTTCTTTTTAGAAAGCCCGTGATTGGGAGACTGTTAATGAGAGGGAGGGCAAGTATTATTTAGCTGTATCACAATATTTTGTTGTTTAAAACTGTGCAGTAGGTGTTTGCTCGCAGAACACCTTTATGTATTTTTGTGTACGTGTACACAAAACAGTGTTTTGTATTGGTGATTTGATTTGCCTTACGTGTCACATATGGATTTAGGCTTTTTTTTCCCCCACTTTGGTTTATGAGCACTGCTTTCCTCCTGATATCCCAGTTGTCACAATTATATATCACAAATTTGCAACAATCTGCAAAGAGAAATAAATGAACGGCAGCATGCCTCTTCGGTCTCCTTAGCTATGAGATAAAAACTCATTTGATGTTTGTCAAAGAATTTAGTCACACTGTACAAGTAGTTATGTTCCACGAAGATTAAACTGAAAAACAATGACCCGATGGAAACATTCTTATGCATGCTTTGTTTTGTCAGGGTTACTACAACCTTTCCTAGGTTGCAGTAATCAAACGTGGAGCAGAAGCAGTTAAGAACAAAATGTGATGTGTTTTGTCAGCAAGGCAAAAACCCAGCACTACAGAAATAAAAACCACATAGTCTTTTCTAGGTGTGAGACTGAATAAATGCTCTTATTTAGCAATGTACACAGCTTCTCCATGCAAATATATTGCTTCGTGTATTATCTTTTGAGAGGTACAAAAGAGGTAAATTAGGATGTTATCATGAGAAATATTCCACTTAATTTGATATGATTGAGAGCTATCTCTCTGTACTAACTCAGCTGAGGCATTCAAAAGCGCTATGGATAATGTCAGATTTTTCACATCTTTATAAAGTAACTAAATGCAGAATAGCAATGAAGATAATTTTAGGAAAACATGAAATTAACTAGTAGAATAAATTTCTCTTTGGAACAAAAATAATGAATGAAGTTATTTACTTAGTTGTACACCCTTGGCAGAGGTCTAGGTCAAGTTTTTGATTCTGTAAGGAAATACTTGTGTTATAGTTACCATATCAAAGATCTGCACCAGTATCTACAGTACTGTGTTTGTGTGTTAGACAGAAATGCTGTTATGCTGTCTTGTAAATGTAGAAAAAGCAGTTTTGTGATATTTCAGTTTATGTAATTTGTCAGTATGTTGTTTTAGGTATGTAAACATGTACTATATATCCTAAATGTATGGTTTTTACAATATGAATTATAACAAATATCTAGATAAAAACTCATTGAGACTGATTTGTATACATTCCTTAAGTATTAGGTATAACCCTTTATGAACGAAAATGAAAAAACCTAGGATGGCCACTTTGAAAACTACTTGACATTTGAGTTTTTCAATTGCATATTAAAACAATGAGTAATTTTATTACTTATTTAAGCTAGATTCTCTTTTTATTTCTTGTGCTTATATATAATAAATTAAGGTGTTTTCAGGATATAACTTTATCATAGTACTAGTAAAAAAACCTGTATGGCACTTGTACCTGTAACTGAGAATTTTCAGTCAAAATTACTATTCAGTGTTGTATTGAGTATCTGTTGAGGTGTTTTTTCAGAGAGGGTGGTGCTTTTACCAAATTACTCCCGTTAATCTCTCAATTGATAATAGAAAGTTCCACTCTGACATTTAAAAGAGAATAAACTGTTGATGATGGATAAAGGACAAAATGTATTAATAATGGTGGCAAGTTTATCGTGATATGTTAAAATCTTGTCTTATTTTAGCAGAGTAATCAACACTTGGAAGAAAAGTCTAGGTCATGCATTCAAATGCACCACTTTTAACAGATCTGAACGAACTTCAGTGCACTGCCTTGTGGTCCTATGGGTAGAAAGATAATCTCCAGAAGACAAAATGATTTTTAAACCAACAATCAGATTCTGTGGTGGAATACAGTTCTAACAAGTGCTCATTTAGTCTGCTGCACCTATAAATGATTTTCAAAGCAGTATTGTGATAAGTATTGTTTGCAAGGGAAGTAAATAACCTTGATTATACCTTGGGAATACCTATGTTTGATTTCAGAGTCTGCTATCTGAGGAAGTTAAATTAATAGTTTGTTTAATCCCTTTTGCTATTAATATTTTGAAGACTGGGTTAAGTGTAAGCTCAGAAATTAAGGAGCCTCTCTAATCCTTCTAATATTTTGATACTTCAAAATTTATTGACAGACACACGAGAAGCATAATACAGTAGGTTTAAAAAAATGAGATATAGTTTATTTATAGTGATGTTGTAAAAACAGAAAGGGAGGCACATCTTCTGATATTTTACATCTTGATTCTACAAGCAAGTAGTGTCAGTTAATCACATCAAAAAATTTCCAAGCCACAGCCAATTGCTGTATATCATGCTGAAGAGATTTCCACAGTAGGTCTGAAGCCAAAGACATTATCCACTGTGTGCTTGTGGAAAAAAAGACACCACAAAACATGAATGCCCAAACGCTATTATAGCAGAATCTTCATATCAGGGTGAAAAGTTTTTAAAATGTTTTCCAAGTAAAATCACCTGAATGATGAACAGTAGAAATGTTTGTAATACAGGAGAAAAATAGATAATGGCAATACGTTAATTAATTTTTTACAAGATTTTTGATTTGCCAAATTGTGTCCTTTGTTATCTTCTACATTCTTCTTCTTCTGAAAAGTGGTGTGATAATGAGAATAGACTTCAGTAAAGACATCTTCAGTCTTATATTTTTATATATATATATTTTATATTTATTTATTAAATAAATCTAGTAAAGAAGTATTACTTCTGGTACCAGCTATTCAAAAATTTGGCTGAAACTGATAGTAAAAATTAGCAAGAATTTTATCATTTTTTTCAGGGCCCCTGGATTTTTTCTGTAACTTCATTGCCATTGAGAAGGTGTGGAAAAGGGTCAGTAACCCCATATTCTTCATATAATCAGGAATGATCAGGAGATGTAGAACTAAATATAGAGAAAAGGGAAAGTTAGTGAATATATTTGCATATGCAAATTAGCTTAATTGATACTGCTTGCCTCTACAGGGATTTTTCATTACAAACTGGAGTGCTACATTGTTCAGCTCATATTGAGTAATTTAGTAACTAATGAGACCAGTTTGCACTAATTTGCATATGATAAATGAGCTTAATTGCAGTAAATAACTTGGAGGCATAATTACTTAATTTTCCTGTGTTGCATGGCTTTTAAGTTCACGTATGAACAACTCAAGATAATTTTGCATATTTAAATTAGTTGCTTTTAAAATTCTTGAACAAAAAAGAACACACCTTACAGCTTGAACGTAAAACAATTAAAAGTAAAATGTACAGTATTTTCAAATAAAATGTAATATTTTAGAAAATATATTTCTTCCTTTAAAAATACCAATACTACCTTAAAGAATAAATATTTGGAATTAAACACAATGGAATAGTTTTAAAGTCAGAACAGGATAGAAAGATGGTATTAGTTATAATAATAGAACTGTGTATGTGAAATGTAGTGAGTGGTACACATTTTGTATTCCCGCATACAAGAGTGATAACTTTCATAATTACATTCTTTGCTTCAGCAGTGCATATTGAACTGTTAAGAAACTGTAACACTGTCATGTAGCATTATATACACAATACACAATAACTTAGACACTAGTTGGTTTAAATTGTCTGTTCTGTCTTACCTCTGCCTGGTTTTGTGTGAAGAAGTCCTTAAATCGGAGAGATACTGAAGTGTCAGTGCAACAAAGATGTCTCTCTTTTTTCTTTCTTTTTTTTGGTAGACTTGGTCAATGGTGAGCACTCTAATGAATAACCATTGTGATGCAGTTTCTACCATGAGTTGTTTTTTTTTAAAAAAAGAAGCAAACCCCAAACCAAACCCAAAATCAAAATAGATTAAAGATCCCATTTCATTTCTGCTATGTCCCAAAAGTTATTGCCCACTACATACTTTTGATAGAATTGATAGAGTTGAACTTCTGAACTAGACAGGAAGAAAAGCTCAAACACCTAACTACCAATCTCATGAACAATTCAGTCCCATAGCAAGATCTGTTGTGCACCCATGATTTACAAGTGGATAAAAATCACTGAATTCTCCATCTGTGCCATGAAGTGGCCCACCTACCTTCCTAGAAGCTTTTCCTAAGCCTCGTTGAACTTTATCTTGGAAATTTTGAGACCCCCATTTCCCTTTTACTTTATATTGTACCCTTTTCTCCCATTAAGAAAGCATTTTATGATGAACAAAGGTCTTCATAATTGCAGTACCAGATTCAATGAGAGGAAATGAAGGTTCCTAATAACATCAAAAACAACACAGTCTCAGTGCAAACATTCTGACCCTATAGGTTGTATCCTTCGTCATTGAGTCGAGCCACAAGATACAAACCACTTAACTTGGATGGAGTGGCTCACAATTTGGAGAGGATACCTGTAGTGGATGTGTAGTTGTGTCCAAGATGACTCAGCAGCCACCTGTAGTATGCACAAGGGCGATAAGCCCCTGTTTACTTCCTAGCAGCCTTCGTATCAGCACAGACTTGATCATGTAATGTCATCCTAGAATGGGAGAGGAATTTGAGCTACCTGGAAGCTATATATGGCTCAAATGATGCAATTTGGCTTTACTCTATGCAGTGGTCCCAGGCTTTCCATGAATGAAAGGCAATCTGATATTTTGTAGACATACTTCACATCCTTTTCACTCCACTAGAAGCCTCAGCTTGTGGATGGAACTTCATGGAGATTTAATTGTATCTTTACCTCCATCCTATAGAGAAGCCACAGGTTATTAGACCTATTGATGTTATTTCAGCTTTTCTGTATTTAAAGTCAAAAAACAAACAAACCACCCACACCGTATGGACATATGAAGCCTGATGAATTGCTAACATTGTATACAATTGAAACATGTCCCTCATTCTAATAGTTTTATGTTCTTTTTTTAAAATTACGTTTATTAATGCCTCCAGCACTGTAATAATAGGAACAACATGAAACTGTACAAGTGTATTCTGTATGTCAACATAGTATAGTACTGTTCTTCAGAGTGGGCCACTTATTAATTGTGAAGTAAATTTGCAGGATGAATGCAACATCTCTGGTTTCTAGTGAATCATTTGAGGTCATGGCACTACCATATAGAGTAGCTTAGACTATATCTGGGCCACCACCGGGTTGTTTTCCGGAGGCTGTCAGATAAGTTTAAGTTTCCTCAGGAGAAAGGAAAATTAATGTCTCTTCACTCCAAGTGAACACTCCAACAGTTAGTCTTCTGTTTGCAGGTAGCTACTGCCCCATCCACCTGCACTTCTAAACTAAAAGAAAATTGTGTCTATAATTGTGTTCTAGAGCCTGACCCACTGTCTGAGCTGTGTAATAGCTGCAAATAAGCGATTGAATCATACATATGATACTCTTAGAAGTACTCATGGTCACATGAATGATCAGCTGAATGCTAACAACTATTGTTTATATCTCAGTAGTTACAAAACAAAACAAAACAAAACAAAAGGCTTTTTCCCATAGTCAAGCAGAAAAATTGGGAGTTGTTATTGGGGAAATGTTTTCACATGCTCAAGTTAACGCAGTTTTATTATCCAGTTTATAAATGAGTGTTATCAAATACAGAAGGTGTAGAAAGAAATACCCAATTTGAAGGAAACTTTCGTATCAGGGGTTTTTCTCTGTTGTCCAAATGGGTCTTGTCCTCCATTTCTGTTATTATTTTTGCAGCGCTGTTGACACTCTTTGTAGGACAATGGTATTCTATCAAGCTTGGCATAGACAAAAAGTGGAAAGAATTTACTATACATTTTCACTACAATATTTAGTCATGTTTGGAAGATGTTGCTATTTACCTATAATTAGATTAGAATATAACAAGACAATGACACTATTAATTTTTTCTAAAAACATCTTGCTGGAGAGCAAGTGGGTGAAGTTTTCCATACATAGTAAAAATGCATGTTCAGCATGCAGCCAGTTTAGATTGTGCAAAACCTGTGAATCTTTTTTGTTAAGGCAAAGTAGAGATTAGTGAACAAAGCAAGTTGTTTACATTTTTGCAGTAATGAGCAATTGTAGATGAAGGTATAAGAGTTGCACACAGTTAACAGTGTCATGGAGAAACAGAAGTTTCTCCTGTAGTGAAAACAAGTACTAATATTTTGCCCTGTAAGCGTACCATTAGGAATTAAAATTGGCCAAACAGTATGGATAATCATAATTGAACAAGGGATAATCATAATTGAGTAAGAAAATACATAGTTCTAAAATTTTTCTTCCCCCACAGATGTTTGAGTATTGTAAAACTTCGAAGTGTTTTAATCAGATATAAGCAGTAGAAAAACAAGTACAAGTTGACATTAAGTTTAGAGGTAGTTCTGTGCCTGGCTAGGCTATAGCTGAGTGGAAATCTTGTTTCTTCCAATATTTGAGTTATTAGAGGGAGCCCCATCTGACAAGAAAATGAAAAAAGTGGGAAAATAGACAGGAAAGTGTTGGAGTGCTATAAAATATTAGGGAGAAGATTTATCTTTTCATTTGCTATTTTCAGTCACTCTGAGTATTACATAATGAGGTTATCTCTGTATAACACTAGTCAACACAGAAATAGTGACACGAGACTAGAGGTGAGGAAGCAGCAGATGGTAGTGCTGATGGAGGATTTTTCCAGGCTGTAAAAAGGTGTTAGCAGAAAAGACTTCTACTGGCTTGGAAATTTGTGAAGGGCAGTTGCTAATGATGATGTCAGTGGTATACTTTGTGAGGACGAAGACAACCGTTCAGCTTCTTGCATTCTGCATTGGGTTAAAGGGCTAGCCTACCAACAGACCTCTGTTAGCGTGTATCAAAGACAAGCAAAAAGAGGAAAATGTGAAAAAGACGACAAAACTCAAGATATGTTGGAGAGCACAGATATGTGCTGTCTGAAAGTAAAGATTTTTGGGATGAAGTAGAGGTTAAGTTATGCATCAGTAGCCAAAAATAAAGTGGAAGTTAAGAGATGAATTAAGAGGAAATAGTTGTTACAGATCAAACCACACAGCAAAGTGATCCTAAACTTTCTCTTGTCAGTGAAGAGCTGTGCATAATGCAACGAGACAGAATGAGTACATAGCAAGTCAGAACTGAAGGTTTGGAGATCATATAAACCTCTATGAGGGAATGATTTCTATAAGGCACACATGTAGTCTACTTTGTATACTTAATGTCCAGAGTGTTCCAGTACAAAACCAAAGGGGGCACCAATTGCTCTCAACAAAGTGCAGTCCAGAAACTGAACACAATAAGGGAGAAAAATAGACACTTACTTATACTACATCTCTATCCAAAATCAAAAGCATTCAGTATGTAACCATGTTTTATCTAGAAAAGCTGATAATTGTATAAAGTTCAAGTTAGTCATTCAGAAACAGTGAGAATAACAGTAATAAATTTGATCCTGTAATGCCTTAGTACACACTGAACAAAAATGATGGATTTATGATGTAAGAGATAGTAGTATATACATACAGGGGAGTACAACCCTCTAAAAAATACAGTTTCTAAGTGGACAGGACCAAAGAAAATAATCTAGATTATTTTTAGAACATTAAATGAGGAACAAAATCTTTAAAAAAAAAATTGAACAAGGAGGGGAATGTCAGGGTTCTAAGTGTTATGTTGAGAAAAAGAGAGAAAGACACACAGTCTACTTGGAAACAGTAATTTGGGGTGACATGAAATATCCAGTTATTAACTGCTCAAACACCTCACCCAAACACAGTTTAAAGGCAGGAAAACAGTGTAAATGCTGATATGTTGTGAAAAGAGCCATAGGACTCTGGTAAGAAAAGATTAGTATCTCGCTTTGCAGTGTGCCTTTCCAGGGGTAAGGCATCTCCAGTAGCAGTTTCCTCTTTATGATTTAAGGATAGATGCTATTTTATCTTTCTGCAGCTAAATATATAATCTACATAGGAATCAGTTCAGGTTGATCACCAGTCTCTCCTGAAGTACTTTGTAGATTGATAGTCTTCTCAGAAGATCATCCTCTTGTAATTAAAGGGTAAACTCTTATACCTGATGTTATTTTATTTAGAACTTTAGAAATCTAATTGTGCATTTTATACTACTGTAAGTGATTCAGAGTAATGATAAATATTTGAAACTGGAAGGAGGCAGAAAAACCTCTCTCATGGAAATTTTAATGTTGTGGGCCTCTATTCACTGTTGGATGCTCTTTTGCACTTTAAACATATGTAAATGCCACTGAATGCCATGATGTGGCTTTGGTTTTACACCGGTTTAAATTATAACAGAGGTTAGCCTGATAAATTGCATGTTTCTAAAAAGGGCTAGGAAAAAAGGCTAGATTGGAATCTGAAAAGGTTAAAGGAGTTGCAGAGACAGCACTGTTATAAGGGACGTCTCAAGTCCCTTAGCTGGAACATGTGGCGAGAGGATTTCGTGGGTTCAGGGGACTCAAAAGGTGCTAATTTGCATACTCCAACTTGTCCCAGTCACAGTAAGTGCATCAGATTGACTCCATAAGGACAGGGCTTTCAATCTGGAGTTATGGCAGAGGTACAGCACCCTAGCAGTTGCTGCCCGAGGGGCTATATGCTAAGAGGGGACTGGGGGAGGGTTGGGAAATAGCAAATTGTTTTGCAATTGGAGCTTGAAGTGGTACTCTTAAACCTGCCTTTTATATTGCAACTATATATAAGAGCTTTCAGTTTTATTTAATAAAGAAATATTTGATCTGAGCAGGACACAGCATACCGTAGTGTGTCATTTAGTTCCTGAGAAAGTATCTGAAGAAAATGACATATCTCAGCACTGTTTGTTGACCGTTTTGTTGTCACCTGCTGAGTGTTGTCATTTCCATAGCCAGTGGGCTGTAGTGGAGCAGACAGAGGGAATAGGTCATTAAAAGAAATGGACAACTTTCTGCAGCCTGTAGATGCTGAAGGAGGAATTTTTCTTCAGATACATCAACAAAACTCTATTTAATAGAGTCTGCATTCAGCTATGATTTGGGGTTTAGCCCTGTTTCGCTCTGAAGTAAGGTGGCTTGAAAAGTATAGACAGCATAAACGTGTGGGTTCACCAGAAAGAATTATACCCTCTATGGTGTTTGTAAAGATATAGGTGAGGACAAATAAGTGTCAGGGTTTCAGACTGCCTTGTTTCTATTTTTTCAATCACAGCATTCATCAAGAAAAGAAAAGGGTGTTGATTTTATATGAATAAGTAAAAATGGGGAAAAGTATATTTCATGGGCGTGCTGTGCAAGTTACCAGTGATATTTTTTCTTCACTTCCTTGAGAACATCAAAGACCATTTCAAAGGTGACTATATTCCTCATTTCAGGTCTTATGAAAACAAAAAGCACTAGAAATAGGCTTTAAACGTCCTTTGTCCTCCTTTGCAGTAGAAGTGAAGGGCAGCATTATGTACCCTCTTTTTCCATGGGAGCTGGCAAAGGGTATTGTTGGAGTCTGCATACAGAGGACCCTTAAATGGGGCATGGACAGTTGAGATTCATGTGAATGCTACTGTTTAAGGCTGCTTTTCACTCTTGAGTTATTTCATCATATCCGCTATCTGCTAGTCACTTTTTTCATATTTTTTTTGCAACAGTGGGGTCTAAATAAATATAAAAATTAAGTATTGACTATAGAAACTGGAGCCCCAGATGCAGTTCTGTATCTCCTGGATTTTACTTGGAAAGTGCAAGCACCTTTGCACAGACTTTAAAGCACATACCATTTAAAGCAATATAAATATTGTTGAAATAAATCATGGAATCATAGAATGTTAGGGGTTGGAAGGGAACTCCGGAGATCATTGAGTCCAACCCCCCTGACAGAGCAGGACCAATCTAGGGCAGGTTACACAGGAATGCATCCAGACGGGTCTTGAAAGTCTCCAGAGAAGGAGACTCCACGACCTCTCTGGGGAGCCTGTTCCAGTGCTCTGTAACCCCTACGGTAAAGAAGTTCTTCCTCATGTTGAGGTTGAACTTCCTGTGCTCTAGCTTGCATCCATTGGCCCTGTCCTATCGCAGGGCACAAGTGAAAAGAGGTTGCCCTTTCCTCTTGACACCCAGCCCCCATATATTTATACACATTAATCAGATCGCCTCTCATTCTTCTCCAGACTAAAAAGCCCCAGGTCTCTCAACCTTTCCTCATAAGGCAGGTGTTCCAGTCCCTTAATCATCCTCGTAGCCCTCCATTGGACTCTCTCCAGTAGATCTCTGTCCCTCTTGAACTGGGGAGCCCAGGAGTGAACGCAATACTCCGGGTGAGGTCTCACCAGGGTAGAGTAGAGGAGGAGGAGGACCTCCCTCGATCTGCTGGACACACTCTTCTTAATGCACCCCAGGATACCATTGGCCTTCTTGGCCACAAGGGCACATTGCCATCCCATGGATAACTTGTTGTCCACCAGGACTCCAGGGTCCTTCTCCATGGAGCTGCTCCCTAGCAGATCACCTCCTAACCTGTACTGATGCATTTTATTACTCCTTCCCAGGTGCAGGACCCTGCACTTATTCTTGTTGAACCTCATTAGGTTCCTCTTTGCCCAGCTCTCCAGTCTGTCCAAATCACGCTGAATGGCCGCACAGCCTTCAGGTGTATCAGCCAAACCTCCCAGCTTCGTATCATCAGCAAACTTGCTGAGAAGACACTCTGTCCCTTCGTCAAGGTCGTTGATGAAGATGTTGAACAGGACTGGACCCAGCACTGATCAGACTTGTAGAGCATACTCTCTGTTCTGAAATATATTATCTCAAAAGTTGATTAAAAGTGATTGTTTCCATTAGTTGCTGCTAAAATGTCACTGTATTAGAATTTCTACCTGGAGAGAAAATAAAAAAGGGAGTATGGAAACAAATGATAACATTTCCAGGTGATGCAATTGTGTGTAATTACATTGTATCCCATTTTCTTTGGAGGACATTTAGTAAGGTCACATAAGATGCAAATTGATGCTGAATTCTGTTCGTTAATTATGCACAGCACTTAGCCAATGAAGTGTTTTCTTCTTTCACATTTTTTCCATTTTAAGAAGAATACTATTTAGATATACCATTTTATTTTACTGTAAGACGATAACTCTTTGATAGTGTCTGATTGAATTCAGGTTTGATTTAATGAATTGTAAATTCTTTCCTACGTATTTTAGATAGTGTTTTAAAGTGTGTATCATTGGCTTGCTTTCCATTTAGTATTTGTTACTCTGTTCTTCCCTTAGTTGTATCTTCTGCTCAGCATAAGATTTTAATCTTTACGACTTCATGGTTTTTCTAGCACAGAGGTGGTGGATTATCTGCCTTTAATGTACACTTTCAGGAGAAAAAAAAATCTGTGATAGATATGTACCTGTATCTGGAGGTCAGAAGTCCTCCTCACACTTCAAGAGAGGCCTACAGCAGAGAACAAGAATTACTTCTCCCAGTCACCATTGTGAGGAGGACACCTTCTTTGCTACAGCTGTGTCCTAGCCCATTGATAAAGCCACTTTGTTGTTTGCTTTCAAAAAAATACCATTAGCTGAAAGTCTTTTAGTTATTTTCACTTTTTCTTACTGTATGTAGTTTAGGAAGCGGGAAGAAGGAGGCGCCAACAGTATGGGACTGGTCAGCTTTCTTCAGGCTGTTTCAGTATTCAAAGCAAACAAAATTTTGCACAGAAGTGTATTTCTATTGGGGTTTAGAATTTCCAGGTTTGTTTATATAAAGTATACTGTCACCAGACAATTCTGCAAATAAAAGTAAGCCCTCTGTTAACTCTGAGAATGAAAAGTTTGGGACTTTAAATAATCTCATTGAAAGACTGTTCTGCTAAGCTTGGTGTCATTTACGTGTTTAAAACAGTAATGATCAAGGCAGGGTTTTTCATCCTTTATGAATTATGTAGTCAAGCCAAATGAAACACAGATCCTCCCCTTGAAGAAAAAAGGCTAAATATTAGTCTAAACATAAATAATAGTTATCAAAGTGTATATTAGAAGGTAGGAAACAATTCAAATTTTCAAGATACAATGTTGTATTGGTCTATCAGAAAAAATACTTGCTTTTGTTTGTTATAAACCCAAGCTTATTGTCCTGAAAATGAAACTAATTTTCCATAATTTTATATATCTAAATTCTTGCAAGTAGCCATTTTTATGTGTTGCGCTTGGCACACAAAAATAGATATTTTCAATTGAACGTGTAGTTGTAGGCTGCTAAAGCTATGCCTGTGAAAGATCAAACCTGTATGTCAGCTGGCCAGCAGAAGGTACTACACCATCCTGCAGAAAGGCCTGCTCTTGTCACTGGCGTTGGCATTGGAGGCATTGTAGGGATTCTTATTTGTGTCTACTTAGGCCCACACACATTTGCATTTTAGGATACAGTAGTCCACATTAGGTGGGGCACATGTTGTAGGAGAGGAAGGGGGTTGCTTCATGTCTAGTCCTCGCACATTTAGGCTACTGGCTTTGTACTGGCCCCCACATTTCCAGTGTTTGCCAACAGCTAATTAGCAGCATTTGGCATTCATTCTACAAAAGTTTCCCCAACTCCCAAACAGATTATTCCTGATGAGGGTATGAATTATCTACATGTAGGAGGCTTGGCAGGAAGTAACTGTAACTGCTATTGCCGAATTTAGGAGCGTGTCCACCCTTAAGCCTTGCTTTAGAATAACGTTCAGTGACCTCCTTCATGGAGAGGCTGTAATTTTGGGAGACTCTGAATGTAAATGGAAAGTGGCCTTTCCTATTTCTTACCTGAGGAAATGGTTAACATTTCTTAATTTACAGGTATTATCAAGCTTTGCTCCCAAGTATTAAGGTATTGTTGCATTCTCAAGTCAAAGGGAAAAAACTCATATTTTTTCAAAGCAACTAAGGAAGAACAGTCGCAACAGCAGAGCACAGCATTTTAGTTAAAGAGCATATTATTTTCTTTAGTGTCAAGAATGTGCCTGTCAAGAGTGACACATGGAAATTTCTAGGTAGGTGTCAATGATATATTGGCAAATTTTTACATACTTTTTTTTTAACCATATAAAGCATTTTAATGTGGTGTGTTTTCCTCTTTATAAAAATGTCTTTGTGGTGTCATCCGAATCTTACACTTGCAATTCCTGGCAGTATATCTAGCAGTAGAAAATTGTTTAGGATTAAAAAGTAATGGATGGTATCAGCAGAGCTCCCCAGCCACTAGACAGGCAGTGAACATTTACACATTTTACAGATTCGCTACACCTGCAAGATTTCATCATCTGTGCCTAAATCACCAGGAACAGTAGAAATACTGGAATTAGATGTGTAGTAGCATACGAAAACATTAAGGGTGCATACTATGCTCAGATAGTACTCCTTAATAGAGAGGAACCAGTCACTAATCCAAGAAACATGACTACAGGACAGCGGCAGGCTGACCCGCAGCAGACAGACAATCGGATTTATCAGCAAAGCCAGCAGTAGAACCAGAAAAGGAAAGCTGACATCCAGATGCCAGTGATACACGCGTCCTACCCAGACTTGCGCATATGGGTCCTGCATCTGTCAGTGTTACACCAGCAGTTGGCTCCCAACCTGGAGCAGATTCTGTATTCCCAGAGTTAGAGATCCCAGCCAGCACAGTCACTGAATGGATAATCCAAGTCTTCTGAAGCAGTGCTGTTATGTTTGAAAGGCCAATTTAGGTAGAAAGATGTCCTGTGAGACTGTACGAGGGCTCTGCCCATTCATGGCAAGATTGTGATACATAAGGGTTTTTCTGCTTATGCAGGCATATAAAAAGCAGCGACAGTGAGGAAATGGCAGAATTTTTTAATTGCCAAAAGAAAAGAATCCATCTGAAAGGATTGGAACTTACAAGTGTTTTTTCTCATGGGGAAAAGAAACTTTGGTAGCATTTACTTGTTCGTTCTCCTGGGACAATCGGTGTGGGTTCTTAAGACAGCCTTGATCTCCAGAAACCCTGAAATGGCTTATCTTTGTTAAAGCAGTTCTCTTCCTCTACTGTCCCAGTTTCAAAAGCCTCTGAAGGCCAAATCCATTCGTGCCAGACAGAGAAATCTCAGAGTGAGAAAATGCTGTGACATACATGAGGGCTTCTGCCTTCCCTCTCCCCCAATATTTTCTCCTTCAGCAAAGTTCTTTATCCAATACTACTTTTCACTTGTATAAGCTAATGGGAGCACTGTCTCTCAAAGAGTTTGAAATAGAAGTATTAATTTAAGAATGAACACTTGACACCAAGAAGCATCAAGGACATTCTAGGACTCAGAAACTCAGCACATTGGCCTCCTTTACAGAATGAAGGTGTAAAAGAACTTGGAAAGGAAGCTTAAACCGTCTTCTTTAATTGCCTGTAATCTCCTTTAGAGGTAGCTGTATACATCAGTGGAGCATTTACTTCTCACCTTACTTAGATCTTTAAACTAAATTCACTGTAAGCATTAAGAGGTCAAAATGCCAGTGCTGAATTTACCCTTGAATAGACTAGATAGATATTTCTTCACAGAGAGAGGAGTGGACTGTGAGCATGAACACATGCTACTTTTGTCAGCTCTACCCCACAGCTTTGCTTGTATGTTTTTATTTTAAGAACTTCTGGTCAAGTCTTTCTAATATAGAGTTTGTACAGTATATAGGGATTATTGGGAGTTGATTGTGTAAGTCTAGAGGGCTGTAGAAGTCTCCTCTGTTCTAAAAGAGAGTGGTACTGGAAGGATTATTGACAGTGCAGCATGTACTTTATATCTCTTTAAACAAAAAATGGCAATCCTTTAAAATAAGTAGCCAATAATTATTAATTCATTTATCTCGTGCTATAAAAATGTTAGTCATTTGGAACTAATATGGCTTAACGTACTTCTACCTTGGGGATTTCACTGTATTTTAGCAATTATGTACTTTTATATTTTTTTTTGTACTATTATAAGTGTTGTTAATAGCAACAACAATAATACTTCTCTTTAAGGTGTGATTTTATGAAGTGTGTTTTTAATTTTAACTGGTGTTTATATTGATTGGCAGAAGGGAGGTTTTGATTTTGCTTTAAAAGGGAAATACTTCAAAATAAAAAAATGAGGAATATAAAAGGAAGAGAAGGTACAATGCCCACCTTTTACTATTTTAGCCCACTAAAACACAGGTAACATGTCTTTATAAACTTCTCTTGAGGTAAAAAAGGACATAAAATTAAAAATAGAAACAAAAATGCCCTCTGCTCAGTTTGCCTTTTCTGTACAATAATAGAGTTCCTTTGTATTTCATTTGGTTTGTCATTAATATATCTAGTACTTTGAATATTAGTTATTTGATTGTCCTGCTGTGATTTGTGACATACAATTTTAGAGATGTCGCAGGTGTCTGTCACCATAATCTTATTTCTTATAAAGCATTTTATGCATTACGTAAGGAATAAGTACTTCATATTAGAAAAAAGGAAAATAAAACTGTGGAGGTAATTCCCCAGAAAATCTCTTGTTGGAAAGTATTGAAACCTTTAAAAAATATTCTGCATTATTATTTTGCTGGTTGGGCTGTTTCATTAAACTGTATTCATTCCTGACTTTTTTTACTACGGACAAATTTTATCTTTTCTCGCAGAAACACTTCATTTAAACCAAACTACCTAGGTGACGTCTGGGGCATGCAGAAGGCTAACTTTAGAAATAGAAGACATTTCACAACTATGAAATAAAGTTTTTGTGGTGAATTACCCATTAGAGTAAGTTTTCTTTCATAACTATAGCAGAAGCATAGAAATTAACCCTAATTGTCTAGAACTAGATTTTGTGTCTCCCCCATATTAGCACATCAAAAGAGCTCAAACTAACATGAATTTTATGAAAATAATTTAAGGGAAAGGGGAATATTTTTTCCTGATTAATGTAGCAGCCAATGTATTGATTAATTACTATTTTCATTAAAATTTTAGGTGCTGTTATTTAATGATTATTCAAGTACTCTGTGTTTTATTCATTTTAACGGATGTATTCTACAGGCACCCCAAGGACAGGCAGACCTGAAGGCCTGTGTGTTTCACTCTGTCCTGTCAGGCTGAAAGTTCGGATGTGAATCTTCTTGATTGTCACTGTTCAAAATAGGAATATTAACAGAAAAGCAGTAGTGAGCAACAATGCAGACTCTATTAATAGTAGATGAAAAGAACTCACAGGAATACAGAAATTTCTATTTGGCATCCTGTCCACAGGAAAAAAGATGTGGCTGTGGAATTCAGCAGTCGTTGAAGATGGCTACATAAAGATAGAAGCATTCCTTTCTGACCAAAATTGTAGGTTTGTGATCCGTTTGTGTGACCTCCTCAGCACCATTCAAACTACAAAAGATCCTGAAGTGGAATAATAAGTAAGCCATGTAGCAATGTTCTGATTTTGCTCTCCTTTTGCCTAAATACTGTGTATTTTGAAATATTGCTGCAGAGCTAAACTTTTAGGTCACATGTGATAAATTTCTAGCTAATCATCTGAAGTCAAATTACTTCATGAACTTTATGCTGCAGGAGCCACAGTATGTGGTTAATGGTATTTTAAAAATTCAGTCCAAATAAAAAATGAGAACACCAAGCACCATAAATTAATATAGTGTGGAAAACACTGAATACACAGATTTTCTACAAATAACTGCTGTTTTTACAATACAATACAATACAAAGACCAAAATCTTGTGGTGAACAGACTAGCAGAATGAAAGTCAGAGAAACAAGCCCAGATGCATTTCTCTTTGAAATAAAAAACGCATAATGATTACAAAAGCTACAATGACAATTTAATAGATTTTATTTCAGTTGTTCACATGAATATAACTGAATTTTTATTCCTGAAGCGAGAACAGTTTTTCAGTTGCATAAGAGAGTAGAAAGGAGGAAATTCAGTGCATGTTTTGAGACCTTTTCAGGATACAGAACTGACTGAATGTATGAAAATGCATTCCAGTGTTTAGCTTAAATTCCAGAAGTGCTACATTCTTTTCTCAAAGTGCAGAAGTTCTCAAATATAAAAAAAATGGAACCCCTCAACCCAAACTTTTTGTCTTACAAGCTTTATTTTCTTAGAAATGCATAAGCTGGCGGAGGTCCTAAGACCTTGTCCTGCTGAAATTTATGACAGCATGTAAGTGGAAGTTTGCTTCTCTAACTTTTAATGCTTTGTTAAGAAGCAAGAAATGTCATCCACTGTGTGGACCTCACAAATGCAAGTAATGCGGTCCTGTGGCTTCTCTCACTCTTATTTAAAACTGTTTAATCCACTGACTCAGGTGGATACTCCCAATTTATACCACTGTTAATGAACCAGAACTGAAAACTTTGCACTCCTGAAAGCATATACTTATTGTCTGGCTGGCGAATCAGTTATGATAAACTTGTTTGGAATTGTGTTCTGTGGTTTAGTTCAACCCTACACTTAAGTTTATGCTTTACTTAAAAGGTGCTTAAATGACTCTCTTAATAGGTGCATGTAAGCAGAAACAAAAATGTTATGGTAAGAATGATTAAAGAAATAGTATCCAGGACTGAATGCCATGAGCTGCTGAGGAAAAATTAATATATTCTGGTATTGCAAAGGCTTTTGCAAAAGAGCATAACAGCGTTCATTATAGGTAGAAAGATTTCCTCCTTCAAATGAAGTACCTCTTTTAAGAACAAGATTATTAATAGTTCCCTGTCAATATACCAAAATCATTCATTAAGATTCATTTATTTCAAGATAATTTCCTTGTTTTATTTTGTGCAAGCACATATTACCCTGATTTCTGCTTTCAAGGAGAGTTATTTGCTGTTCAACTCTTTGTTTCCGTTTGCAGTTTTGTTGTATTTTGACTTCTGGTCATGTGACAATCTTATCTTATGCAACCATTGAGCCATTTGAGATAAGACGTTTTCTAATTACACCAGCTAAACACTTCCAGACTGATTTGACTTAAAAAATACCTGCCTATTGTCATCACCAGGCATTTTTTTTGTTACCGATGAAGAAGCAATATCAGTACCTAATGAGGTTGTCACACAACTTTCTGATACCATTCTCCTCATATTGCTTTCTTCAGATAGCTTTGCAAATCTAGAAAATAACTTCAGCAAAAAAAATTTCCTTAACAGTGGAATTATTTTGGGGTGTTTGGGTTTTTTCCTTATTGATTTAATAATTTTTCCTGGTGTCTGTGATTTGAAACCTGGAATATTTCAAGATGGAGCACTGGAATAATGGTGCTGTTGAAAAAGATGGTTTAGATATTTGTTTGGTTACCATCTTCCTCAAAGAACTTTAGCTGGTCACATATTTCTTAGATCACCAATGTATAAAAAGCCTGAAATACATTCTTAAGTCAGTAATCACTTGCTTTGAAGTCCTTTTCTGGAATGTAGCCTTACCTTTTAGAAGATAACTATGAAAAGAATTAAATCCATAGTGTCCTGTAAAGTAGAATTTCCCCAGGAAATCATTCATCTACTGAAAATATAATGGCTGCTAGTATCAAGGAGAGAAGGAATATAATCTATTAATTGAGAACAATTGTGTCTACATTGCCTAGACTGTCAGGTCAAGATCTCTTGTAAGGATTTTACATTTATACTTGTTTTCTTCCAGTGGAGCTTCAGGGTTAAGTTCTGGGACCAAATACCCCCACCCTTCTTCAAAGTCCTCTCTTAATCAAAAGTGGCTTGTGTCTTATTAAAAACTTTCTAAATATAATTTCTAAAAGTAATGTTTCATATAAATATTGGCAGGTTCCTCTCTGAGAAAGACACCTAGCTGAGACTCTCTGTTGAAACTATGAAACTTCTATAGTTCCATTGGTTTGTTGCCATGGTATTCTCCTTTGTGTTACTGCCTGCAACCAAACTATGATGCATTGATGGATTATTTTAATTCAGACTGTCCATGGTGTAAATGATTGCTTTAGTAAAGGAAGGAATATTATTAAATACAACCTAATACTTTAGAGAGCTATTCTTCACACAACATTTTAAAGTATTTTTTATCTATTTTAGGATTTTTAAAAAACAGTATGTTTTCCTAGGAGAAAGGAGATGGCTTTCTAACAACCCTGAGATATTTATCCATAGGACTTAAAATATTGTAAAAATATATTATGATACAGTGAATATAAACTTTAACCCTCTTTTACAATGCTAGTAGTACAAAAACTAATTCCTATGGGTAAGGAAAGATAAATCTCAATAAATCATAGTGTTAAACTTGCAAAATAAAACAAATAAAAGATTGGCAAAAGCTTCCTGGTGAAATGCATAGACCAAAGTTCTTCATATTTGGGAAGAGAATCACTACTTCTTTTATAACAAGCAGTTACCAAGTTACTGTGTGTACAATTTTAGCAGTGGTTGCTAAAGGTGTCTTATATAGGAACAGCTGTAGTTAGAATAATTTCAGTGCAGTTATTGGTTGTATCTGTCTTCTGTAGAAACTGAGATCTTTCCATGACCTGAATCATGAATGTAAATCTGAATTACGTGCATCTCTCTCACACTGAAATATACAGCTACAGTCAAGTTATCCAGATCTGAACTGAAAAATAATTAACCTCTTCATTCAAACTAAAGAAAAAATTTTGTAATGTTGAACCGTATTGTTTATTTAGGTTGGCAGTGCCTTGGCTACAGTCCAATCTAGACTGACTTCTATTGTCACAAATACATTATATTCTGTCAGACATCCATTTGTGGTGAATTTAGGGTATCACAGTCACCTTTGCGAGCTGATGAGAACAAATACTGACCAGGCATTCCTAAGGCTCAAAACCTGAACCTGCGGGACTTGAACAGAAAGACTCGGTTCTAGGAGCTGTAAGCCATTACTTCAGTCTTAATGTTTCTGTTGTCTGGTTACCAGTGTGAGAAAGCAAGCCATACCGTATAACCTACTGAGAAGAAATTCTGAGTGGGATTTTAGAAACAGTTCCACAGTACTTTGTAAAAATGTGATTCCTTGCATTCATTACCAATTATGTGTTCAAGGGGGAAAATTGCAGTAGAAAGACACAATCTGCAATGTCTGTTTAGTCTTCATGACCAAGCTTGGTGAGGATCGATTGTACTCTTTGAGAGTAATTAAAATCAGTATGTGGGGGGGAGGGGAGCTGAAGGGAAAGGGAAGAGTTTTCCACTAATTTTTTACACCAGGAGGTAGGTTACATGGGACTAATTAAACCTCACATTTTTTTTCCTGTGAACCAAGATCAAATATAATGATAGTCCTTATCTCTCTGGATCATGAGCTTTTTCCATTTTTCCTTTTAAAACCTTGCTTTTTGGAATTCCATTGAGATCAGTCCGGTTTCCTCCTTTAACATCTGTGAAAGATCATTAAGAGCTAATAAAGATTTGAAAAATGTTATTGAGCTAATATGAGACAATCAGTGAGATAGTTTGGACTAATTCAGACACAACGGACGTGTCCCAGTAACATAGCTGGCAGTTAAAGATTTTGCAAACATAGATTGGCTTATTTGTTTGGCAGGAAAAACTACTGAGATTCTGAAATACAAAATGGCTTTTTGCTCCATACTGTTTGCCAGACCAATTCCAGGGACATCATATGGGTGAGAAGTGTGAGACTTGTAGCGTTAGTGATATGCTTTCAGGTGAAAGAAACTAGAATCACATGCTGACAGCAATCTGGTCTAGATGTGGTAATGAGGGGAAAAGTTTCTGCTGTTCTCTCTCTCAATAACTATCCTTATGGGCTTTGCAAAAAACTCTCGCTCTTATTTTGTGTTGTACACCTACCTGGCTATTGTCTTCACAGTGCATCTAGTGTCGACCCTGATTCCTTTACCTGGAGAAAATCCTTCTCCGGTACTTCCTAGTGAGAGAAAAGACATCTTAAGCTTTGCCCCACTGAATGGTGACAGTCTGCACATTTCACATATCATCTTTCTATACCTTTTTTTTTTCCTCAAAGAGGTCTCATGTTAGTTTTTCAGAACCTGGGAGAAAGATTCTTACTAATTTTGCCATGTTGGACTTGAGCAGAATACATAATTTTCTGATTAATGAAACCAATACTGTCATTAACATTTGGGCCAGTTAGTTACCTATGATTATAGTTAATGAGATGTAGGCACGATAGTGTAAATGTAGCAACAGACTTATGGTAATTTATGTCACCTGTGATTCTGGCCTTTAAACTGTTTGTGACTTTTGTCTGTAGACTGTATTCTGCACACCGTATATTTCATAACAGTATTAAATGCATACTCTTCAGTCTCAGTTTACAGATGTTTATTTACTCATATAACAGACTCAAATGGAGTTAATTTTTGGGATTGCAGTTGAATTATTGTGGATTAGACTGTTATACATGGCAAAAGAAGGGACCCTTGCCTGTGCAGCAACGTTGTTGGAGCCCTGAGGCTGTTGGCTCAGCTCATGATGTATTGTACCACTAGTGTTTCAGCTCTCTCAGGGGATTGCTGGTCCTACTATAAGGTCAGGAGTTAACTACTTGTATTTTAGCAGTGTACTGATATCAATACGGCTCCTATGGAAACCTTACTTGACGTCATTTTTGGATCTTTGCTACTGTAGCCAAGCTTTAGTAAAAGTCAATAAGAACATTAGATTGTTGTCTGTATTATTACTTGCCACTTCCTTCCAGCAATCTACCAATTCATTAGCAGAGTTTTGGAAATCTCACTTGATTATTTATGCAGTCAATAGCAAGGCTTGTCTGCATTCATAATTGTTTGATTTTATGGCCTCTTCTTTAAACAAACATTGTCTATGGTAATGCGATGCCCTGATGGATGGGAAAGGTTTTGTCTGTGAATATCATTTAGATAATTAAAAATGACAGATGAAATCGCCTGCTGTCTTGACCTGTACTTTGTTCCCTCAGTGATGCTGAAGAGATGCTGATTGCTGTCAATCAAAACCCATTGGAGGTTTGTAAATTCTGGCTGCTGTGAACTCTGACCTCCAGTGTTGATCTGAAATAGATAATAACCTTGAAATTCTATTAGAATTTAAAAACTGTTTCACCAAAGGGGCATACTATATATTTTTTTTAGTCTAGAACATGACTGCTGAATGTCATTGTTCACTTCACACAATCTAGGAAACAAAAGTAAACGTATTGTGTTTAACAAAGCTTAATAGTACAAATCAGAACTAAAATCTTATAAAATAAAATCACCTCTCCCTGTTGTTTCTGTTTCAAGGCTGCAAATCCTCTTTAGAAAAAAATCCATTTCATGCTGCATAATGGTGTCCAAATAATGTTTTGATTCAGTTTATTGATTCTAAAGCTTATGATGATGTCCTGACTTAATGACGTATTCTGGCTGTCCATCTATCTCATTTTCTTATTTCCTCTATGATTAGTTGTTGAGACACTTTTTTCTTTTTTTTTAAAAAAAAAACCCAACAGTTCTTTTCTTAACAACCAGTGGGAAAAACACCAGCTAGAATATTTAAGATGCGGAAAGCCCAGGCAGAAAGGCACAAAGTTCTGAACCAACAACTGCTTTGAAACCTGGGTCAAGAGATCAGGTGCATAAAGGGCAGTCATCATGAGAATTTTCCTTTTCATTACCTAGAAACTACTGGGATAATAACAAGTGGTATTTTTTGGTTTGAGATTTGGGGTTAGATTTGTTTTGGTTTGGTTTTGATGGAACAAGGAGTTAAAAGCGTATTGAGATTATGTTTTTTAATTTAAAAATTACTGTGAATAGTAATTGCCAAACTGGCAAATTAAGCACTTGGGTTTTACATGTTTGTCTTCATAAGAAACACCAAATAAACATAGAATAAGTGCTTTAGGATTTAGTCATTTTTATTTTACAAGAAGAAATTATCATTAGGAGACTCCAGCTAGTTCTTAAGTAAATGTTCTTAATGGGCTGGATGTACTTATTCAATTTGGTACAGTAAGAAACGTGACTAAACATGATCTCTGAAAAGGTCGTTGACAAAATTGGTTTCTTCTTCTTTGGAATTTAATGTGAAATTCCAGTAGGGCTGGTTTAATAACTAGGATTTTCCATAATAGTTTGGCTTGGTGCAGATAAAATAATTTAGACATTTTCTCATAGGTGGAGAAAAAAAAAAAAAAAAAAAAATCACATCTAAACTTTGTGTTGAGAATGAGTTTTAAAGGACACAACTTGCATCCTCAAACCAATTTAGGAACAATTCTTATTTTGTTTTCAGTGGGCCTGTCATTTCTTCCCTGAATGGAAGCCACTGAATATATGACTGTTTTAATTTTCTGACTTACTTCCATTTGTTAAAAAAGGACAGGAGAAAGTCAACGTCTGTGTAAGTAAGGGACCAAATTCTTCCAGCTCAGTTTGGAGTAGATGTGTTTTGCAAAGCTTTTCACATGTCTCTAACAAGGCAACTGAGTTCCAGTGCCTGACAACCCTTCTATGGTAGTCCCGGGCATTTTTTTAAAGCAGAATCCCACTGAAGTGGCAAATGGATTTGTTGTCTGGACAATTGTGAACAACAATAGAAGCCTTGGGGGTTTCTTTTGCAACTTTCATTTTCTGAAGTTTTGAAGGTGCTGCTTTAATTAGTTATCTTTTTTTAAGCTTTTACGTAGAATGGTCTCTTTTTAACTCTAAATGGGTTCTTTGAATATGTTTATCGTTTTCTTTGTTAAAAATCTTAGTAGTATTATAGGATTAGTGGAAAATAAATTAAGAAAAACATGGAGAAGGTGAGATTGAGTGAATGGAAAATAGTTTATTTCAAAAAATCTCAAGCACTGTTGTACCCTGAATTTAGATACCTTGAAAGTTAGATATGGATTTATTATCATACTCCTAGAAGAGATATCTCTTTGAAAGTAAGTTTATTTTACCAGTTGGATCCTGGCTATGATCTACAATATCTGCTTGTCTATAAACACGCCTGTGGTTTAAATAAGTGCTGATGTTCTAAGATTTGTAGTAAAGGTGCAGTGGAGTAAATCTGTAAAATATTACAAGTAATTTGCCACTGAATGTATCACATCCATTTTTTGGAAATGGGATTTTATTGCTGAAGTGTCATTCCTAGACATAGCAAGAAAATGTTGGCTGTTGATTTTGAGGAGATTAAGGTGGTGTAAAATTACTGAATCTGATTTAAAGTGCATAGGCTGAGCATCTATGAGTATAAAGTGAGATTTCTTTTAGTTCAAAAGGGCTCCTGAGGTTATTGTTTTGCTACAATATGAAAATGAATTGTGACAATACAGGCCTGATTACAAGCTTCCCAGGCTGTCCCACTGTGACAATTAGCTCCCAATTGTTAAACCATTTGTTTATTAGAACATTAAGGGCTGGTGCTGTCTTGACTTGCAACTGGAAATGGATTGCTACCAAGGTTGGTTATGAACACAAACGACTCTCAATAAAGAGTTTTATTGAACAAGAATAACCACACATTTCAAGCTAATTTAATTGAGTCACCTCTGGTATACTCTGAGAGAGTTATTGAGAAGACATCTGTAACAAGTGGTTCACTTAGTCTAATAGAAATTTGTTTTGAATGTTCATAAAACTTTAAGCTATTCTCCAGGGACCATGAAGTAGTACGCAACATAGTAAAATGATCCAGGAATTAAAAATTACTTTTAGTACATCCACAAGTTAAATCGCACTCTGCCCCACTGAGAAAGAAATAGATGTGTTCTGGACATAGGTGTCCATATCCATATCTGCTTGGTTAAGAAGCTGCAGCTAGACTTCATTGGGAGTTTTTTTAATACAAAATATTCCCTGGGAAAATTGATCACATAGACACTTCTCATGAAAACACACTAGCTTCTACAAGACAGTGTTTTGTTGGGAAACAATTATCATTCTCAGGGTGGAAATTCTGTTCAAAAAAAGGGAATGCTCCCTTTTTCTGGACATTGAGGTGAACCTTCTGCTTCAAAACATGGTTGGCTGCTGTGTGCCTATGGTACCCAGAAACCCTGCATTCCCCTTGGAAGAGACAAATTTTCTATACTGTGAGGTGTATGATGCTGAGATCCTTCGATTGTGCGAAGCCCTGCGAAAGGAGCACACATAAGCACTAGTCATGCATTTGGAAGGGGGCCATCATCCTCAGTAAATGCTAAAAGGAGCTGTCATCCTCCATCCAATACTAATGGGAAAACAGGCAGAATAGTCACATAGACCACCAAGACCATATGTATCTCTCTGTGTCTCTCTATACCCTTCTATTCCAGCCCTTGCTCTCTAGCCCCATGGCAGCTCTGGACCAGTATTCTTGCTGCAATGGACTCCATGTAGCTAGAGAGAGGGATGTGAGGAGGGATTTTTAAAGACGACAGCAGAAAATACATCACACAAAATCATCATTTCCCTCTCTGGATTGAAACTAGAGGTGGTCAGACAGTCCAGAAGGGTGGCAGAGGATTAAGAGGTCATCTATCTATATATAGACAGTTTTGAATTATTTTATTACTTGCACATTCTTCTTTTTCTTCTTCTTGAAATCCATTAGAAAATAGTAATTGTTAAAATTGTTTACTTCTGTTCATGGTTTACATACAGACAGTGTGCTAGGCACTGTACATAAAAAATTTAAAGGAAAATACACTGTCTCTTTGGAGGAACTGAATTCATTTTCCCTAAATGAAGAATTAATAGCTTACAGTACCTGAGATACAAGCATTGCTGGTTGATTCTAAGCTGGTGTATTGTGAATTTATTTCATAACTTAGGCCCTGGAAAATACAGCAACACAATGCATCACTGATACAAGAGCGATAGATTTAGAAAATGTTTAGTGAGAGTATTCCGCCTAGACCAGTAGGAACACCTGCTTCTATTATTCAATCACTGATAAAATGGTAAATAGCTTATGTCAGTCATGCAGCTCGCATAAAGCTACATAGTTTGCCCGTAGGTTTGGCCTTTTTTTTTTTTACTTCTACATGTTTTGTATTCAATTTCTTTGTTAACTGACACCTTAGAATTATAGGATCATAAATGGACACTGACACTATTTTTATCTTTGTTCTTGTTATCTGGTCTTGCAAATGCAGCTCTGCATGTCATACCTGGCAAAGAAAAAGAATGTAAAAGCTATAAACTGTTGCTTTTAAATAGACCATCCACATGGTCTATTTGGACCCAGGGTTTTTTTTAACTAATAAGCTGCTGTGCTTCCCCTCAAATCTGTGAGAATGGGAACTTTGGTGTTTGCATACTTCTTGCTCCCAATTTCATTAACTGTTATGCAAACAGGAGAAATAATGACACTGCAATTTTATTTATATTGTATGATGTAATGGTAATCATACTCGTTTCAGTTTACTACCTAAAATAATATTCACCTGGGGAAAGATGACTTCATCTCCACTTGGAAAATAACCTTTTTTCAGTGGTAGACAAGACAGTTGTACAGACTAGAGCTTCTAAAAAGTGTGAACACTTTCCAAAAAACAATTTGTTCCTAGGTTTTGTAGGTGTTTTCTGGGCCCATTTTAATACTGCTCTCTCAGAATGTCAAAGGTATTTCATTTCAACTGAGTGGTATTAAATAACTAAGTGATCCCTAGGTGGTATTAGATAATCCTCATGATGGCTGGCTGCCATTATTTGTGTGCCATGGAGTCCAGTCTGGCAATACCATATTGCACTGAATTTTTTGAAGGAAGCAGTGGGAGCAGCATTTCTAAGACAGACCCTGACTCAATTGCTTTCAAAACCTGCTTGTAATATCCACGTAGTAAATACCTACTGCTGCCTGTATCTAGGAGGGCTAACACTTTTCATTAGAGGACTTGCTTCTGATTTATTTATCCTTTTTTTAAGACCTCTTAACACTTACATTGTTTGAAAGAGGGATTGAATATTCTGCAGGGCTAAAACCCCGTGGCTGAAGAAGTGTGTTGTTTTGGTTTTTTTCCACTGAAGTTCCATTTACTTTGTCTAAAATATGTTTTTTTGGAGGAAAAATGGTCTGTTACCTTCTGTTACCTGTGCTGCTGGCAATTACGTGGCAAGCTGTCAAAATACTGATTGAACAGATATCTAATTTCTGAGTAGAACTGGTGGAGAGAAGTACCCAAATTTCATCAAGTATTTGTCACTATTCTGTTCCAGAACAGTTCAAAATATTTATCAGTGCTCATTCTAATAAAAGGCTAAAGCTGTTAACACTATTAAAGCAACAGCAGCAACTGAACATACTACACTGGGAACCCTGACAACAGACTGTCTGGGTGCGGCACAAAGAGAAATGTGAGTAGAAGTAGACCATAGCCAATAGCTTTCCACCTCCTCTTCCCTGGAGCAGCAGCTATCTCTCAGCAATGTAGTTAAACCTTCAGCACAAGACATGCTCCCGAGTTCAAATGTCAGCATTTCAGCCCTTCTGGTATACAAGTTTGACTTGCATGTTATTGCTTGCAGCTGAATTCGCTTTACTTTTTTCCTACTAAAAAAAGGCCAGAAACCTTAAAAGCTACTATTAAAAGAATAGTAACTGAGTTAGAAAGTCAATTACCAGAAGCTGAAGCAATATTGAATTTATGGTTTTCTGCACAACGTTAATTTGTTCCTCTTACATTTATGTTTTATGATAAAGTCTTCAACCACATGATCACATACTGTTTTGTACTCAAGTTCTCTACATTATTCAATATGCACAAAAGACAAGGTCCTGAAGAGGAGCTGTGGCTGTGTAGAAGGTAATATATTTAGTGGATTTTATTATTATTATTATTTTCTCTAGTAATGGAATCACATAGACGGGAAAAAAGATAGAGTTTCAGGAAGAAAAAAAAAATGGTCTCATGAATGACAAAAGTTCACATCGCACCAGAGACCTTAGTTTGATCCATGTTTCTGCCAGATTTTTATACAATGCTGAGTTATTTAAACTAAAATGTTGGCAAGAGGCCATTAATTGTACATTCCTTAATTCCTTGACATCAGTTCAAGGTCGCAGAGGCAGATATGGAAAAGACCAGCACATACACAGCTGCACTATGTGAGAGTTCGTGCTAGGAAGTGCTAGTAGTAAGACACTGCACTCAGATCTCTAGACCAGACACTTCGAAGTAATGCAGTTCTGTGTTCCAGTGCTGGCTGCGCTACCTATTAACTTTTTGACCTCTGGGAAGTCTCTTTGTCTTGATTTCCCCACCTGTAAAGTGGAGATAATAACACTCTCATCTCATAGTAGAGATGAATTTATTAATGTTTACGAGGCATGAAGATTGTGTGGTGATGAGCACTCTAGAAACACCATGAGGAAATAAACAATTCTGCATTCACTGCAGGCATTTGATGGTGTGCAGTAAATAAAACAGGGGCCAGTAATAGCGTGTTAAGGACAGAAATATTGAAGAGCTGTCTCTTTCTCTGAGCAATATTTATCTTGGGCTTCAAGCAAGGCAGGGGGCTGTTGTGGAAAAATTATTATATGGTCCTGTAATTAAAATTTGTGTCATTATGATTATGCATGGGGGAAAGGGAGAGGTCAACTTTTCCCAAGTGATGTTAATTCTGGCATTCTGTAGCTTTTGGGGACTTGAATTTCTCACTTAAATAATATTCTTTAATTCTTTTGTTGAATCTAGAGACTCCCTGCATACAGGAGAGAAGGAAACAGACTATCTCTATCCCTTAAAAATGTTAGTATGGTCCATCCTTGATAAGGAAGAACAACCAGAGCTGAAGGTGACTGTAGCTAGAGATCAGTTATACTACAGAGGAAAATGCAGGGAAGCACAGCTACTCAGTTTTGTGGGGATTTTTAAACCCCTTAAGACTCTTAGTTTCTTACAGTCCATATGAAAGTCAGCATACAACTGACACCCTCAACATTTTCCTCCCAACCTTTTCTTGCAGTTGCATTCCATCCTTTTCTCTTTAAATCAATACCAGACTATATGTAACTCTCTCAAACCATAGCTCCTTCCTGCATTTGCTGTAGTGTAGTCTTCAGAAGCTGATTGGAAATCAGCTCAGTCTGAAATCAGGAAGGGTTGAGTCATAGTTCACTTGGTTCCAGCTCCAAATGTCACTCAGAGATCACTTTTCCCGTCTCAGTGGTAGAAAATGAAATATATGGAGACTCATCTCACTTCCATGTGCTTGTAGAGATGAGATAGGAAAAAAAATGCTGTCAGTGTTTCATGCCTGACCCTGGCAGAGATTTACACTTCAAAATGTAATTGCAATCAACTACAGCTTTAGTTTTTCTAAAACATTTAATTCAGGGAGTTTGGGTCAGCAATATGTTTGCATTCTATTGTGTATCTGCTATGGTTTTCAGCATACAAAAAGATACATCTGCTAGTCCTGACAAATAGTGGCTGATATTGAACACTGGCTGCCTGGGGCTTGGATGGGTGGACTCTTAAATGGGTTAAAAACTGGCTGGATGGCTGAGCCCAGAGAGTGGTGGTGAATGGGGCAAAGTCCAACTGGCGGCTGGTCACTAGCGGTGTTCCCCAGGGCTCAGTTCTGGGGCCGGTGCTGTTCAATATCTTTATAGATGATCTAGACATAGGGATTGAGTGCACCCTCAGTAAATTTGCAGATGACACCATGCTGGGTGGGAGTGTCGATCTACTGTAGGGTAGGAAGGCCCTACAGAGGGATCTGGACAGGTTAGATAGATGGGCCGAGACCAACGGCATGAGGTTCAACAAGAACAAGTGCCAGGTCTTACACTTCAGCCACAACAACCCCATGCAGCGCTACAGGCTGGGGGAAGAGTGGTTAGAAAGCGGCCCGGCGGAAAGAGACCTGGGGGTGCTGATCGACAGCTGGCTAAACATGAGCCAGCAGTGTGCCCAGGTGGCCAAGAAGGCCAATGGCATCCTGGCCTCTATTAGGAATAGTGTAGCCAGCCGGTCTAGGGAAGTGATCGTCCCTTTGTACTCGGCGCTGGTGAGACCGCACCTTGAATACTGTGTCCAGTTCTGGGCCCCGCACTTCAAGAAAGATGTTGAGGTGTCGGAGCAAGTCCAGAGGAGAGCGACCAAGCTGGTGAAGGGTCTGGAGGGTCTGACCTACGAGGAACGGCTGAGGGAGCTGGGGTTGTTTAGCCTGGAGAAGAGGAGGCTCAGAGGTGACCTTATTGCAGTCTACAACTACCTGAAGGGAGGTTGTAGCGGAGTGGGAGTCGGCCTCTTCTCCCGGGCAATGAGTCATAGGACAAGAGGACATAGCCTCAAGCTTCACCAGAGGAGGTTCACGTTGGACATTAGGAAGAATTTCTTTTCAGAAAGGCTTATTAGACATTGGAATGGGCTGCCCAGGGAGGTGGTGGAGTCACCATCTCTGGATGTGTTTAAGAAAAGACTGGACATGGCACTTAGTGCCATGGTCTAGTTGACAGGGTGGTGTAAGGGCAACGGTTGGACTCGATGATCCCAGAGGTCTCTTCCAACCTGGTTGATTCTGTGATTCTGTGATTTATATGCCTTCTGGTTATTAAGCATTTAGTTGATGAGGAAGAGTTGCCTAGTCTTCATTCAGTAGTGGTTGCCAGAATCACAAGTAAGTAAATCCCAAACCTACAGGAGGAAACATGTAATCTGTGAAGAAACTCATTCCAGGTTCTTTCTATGAAAAATGTGTTTAGTATACATTGGCCTGAACCCCATAACTGTCCAAAGCAGAACAAGTAACAGTATTTTGTCACACTCTTATTCATCTCTCTGTCAGAGTTTCATAATTTTGGTAATCGTACTTGAACTACTGAAACAGCTGGAATGAACAGGAGGTTTTTGTGGTAATATCTAGTAACACAACTATAGTCCTGTCTGAACTTCTGCAAATCAAATGCCAATCACTTTGATGACGCTTTTAATACTTTTACTTGCTAATGGCTATTGTGTGATGAGAGAGCAGGGGTGCCTTGTTAAATGCTCTCTTTAAAGAGTAGTTACAAAGCCCTTCTAGAACATGCATACAGTTGTCATGGCCATCCTTACGTCAGCCTAGTAGAAGTGATATGTAGTATAGATAAGCGTGTGAGAATACTACTCTGCTCTTTCCTATTACTGTAGAGGCTATCAGCAGAAATGTGGCTGTAGTTAGGTACTAGGGAATACTGATGTTCCAGGTGTCAAAAATATTCCAAGTGCATGTTAAATATTTTTTTCATTATTTTCAGTCAAGCTTTCTAATAAAGACATAGCTCTTCTATTACCTACCATATTTGGAGTAACCTGACACTGTTAAACTTAAATTTTCAGTCACTTTTTCTGAAGTAGTTTTTCAACTCTTAACACAATCTAGACCTTAGATTAGACAGACACTTATTCTGGTAGTCTTTGAGTGGAACTATACCCCCTGCTGCTTTTGGAGCTAATGGCAAAGACTAAAGCAGCTCATGAAAATCATCATGGAAACAAAACTGTGTTTTGCACTGAGACTAACTATCTTTTTGCAGGTTCAACCATTTGTGTTGCTGGCCCCAAGTTTCTTAAATTGGTTTTAATAACTGATGATCCCATATTGTTGGCAGCATTGATTACTGTCTTGAGAAGCCAGAATACTGAAGTCAGAACACTGGAAGTAAGAGAGCGCGAGCATCAACCACTTGATTATAAATCCTAGGCATGTGCTTAGCCCTGAAAGATACATTGAGGATCAAACACCTTAGCACAAAAACTCTTTATAATTTAATCACTGTTCCTGGTTCTGCTGTCTGCCTGTTAGTTGCTGCACACCTCCTATATTGTCTGACCAAAAGGCCACCATGTGTTCCTTTAACAGTCTCACTTTATAGAACAAAATCAGGATGATTAGGCAATTGTCTAAAAATACGATTCATTTCATTATATATGAAAGACATGCTTGTATTCTCTGGCAAACCCTAAGCAATGAAAGTAGTCTCTAAAATGTATCCCCCTTGATAAGAACATCACGTGTTGTACAATTTTGAGCTGTGCCTTACCTTTAACTTGCGGAGTGCATGTGAAATACTCCAGAAAGAATATCCGAACTAATGTCTTGGTTTGTTTTAATGGCTTGTAACTCTCATGAAATGACACAATCCCATACCCTCAGCTGCAGAAGCCTCTAAATTGCAAGCAAATAGAATCCGCTGAAAAAAGTCCTAAAACCAAACTTAAATAGCTTGACACTAACTGCATCTGTGGTTCCTTGAACTCTCTTATTTCTGTCAACTCCTCTCTGATATTTAGAAGTCTATTTGAAATCAGCTGCGACTTCATTCTCAAAGTCCAGATCATCAGTTAAAGAGCACATTTGAATCCTCTGTTTTATCCTCTGCCAAGATCATTTCAATTTCCCTGAGGCATGCATCAAATGCAGTTATCTGAGTAATGGGAGATGAGATCATGTCATTCCTGATCTCAGGTTTCTAGACAACACCCACACTCTGGGACAGCAAAAGCTCACTATGGTGAAGCCTTCAACCAAATATTTATACAGAATGTTTACATACGCATGGGAGCTTTGATGCTATATGGGTATTCTCCTGTTCAGGGAATCACCTTGTTTGTATAAGCTGACACTATTTACATGACTCTCAAGTCAGCTCAAATTCCTGATGCTTCAATGTTTGCTTGAAACATTTCACAAAGGGTTGCAATTCTTCCCCTCTTTACATTACTTCACTTACTACTCTGTGACTCTACTCAGAGAGAGTTTTCACACAGAGAAATCATTACCTTTGCTTCTGTAAATTTCTTGAATGAGGCTAGCTGTTCGTCAAATGCTACAGTGAGAGTTGTCTCTGAGTTATCGATAACTGTCACGGTTTAAAGCTGGGCCGGCTACTAAACCTGTGGCAGATGCTCTCTGTTAACCTTCCCCCCCCCCCACCCGAAGGGAAAGGGAAAGGGAAAAGGGAGAGAGACTTATGGGTTGGAAAGTTAAAACAGTTTTAATAAACTATAATAATGAAAAAGAGTATAATAACAATAATAATAGAAATAATCAAATATATACAAATATATACAAGTATATACAAAGCCAAGACTGAGAGCTTGGAAATCCTCCTCAGGCAGAGTTGCTCCCCCCAGCACAGGCAGAGGGGAAAATGCAATAGCTCCCCCCAGCACGGGCAGAGGGGAAAGTGCAGTAGCTCTCCCCAGCACGGGCAGAGGGGAAAATGCAGTAGCTCCCTGCCATCACACCTGCAGGCTTTTAACTGGAAACTGGCAAAGCTGGTACCAATCAGTGGGAGACAGGAGGGCCCCTCCCTCCTGGGCCCCACCTCCAGGAGGCAGTGGGCTAGTGATAAATAGGAAAGTGAGAATGACATGTATGGGATGGAATACCTCATTGGTCAATCTTGGGTCACCTGCCCTGTCTGCTCCTCCCTGCAGGTGCGAGCCCCCTTCGGCTCTTCACTCATAAGCAGAGAGGAATTTAGCAGTGACCTTGGTTTCTCTAAGACTAATTGGCCTGGTTTGGGCCAAACCAGGACAATAACCTGATGTTCTCAGACGACTGTAGGAGAGCATCCCTTCTCTATGTATTCAGCTGAGTTTAGATGAGCACACTCTTCCACATATGCATTATGTAAATAAGATGAACATGTAGAGTCTCAAAACCGGAACTGAATAATAATCCTACCCTGTTAGAAATAAGTCAAGGGGATTTTTTTTTGCAATAAATCCATATAAGCTGACGTCTAAGTGTGCTTGTCACTGTTGATACTATATTTAATCTTTAATCTGTTTTCTAATTCAAAATGACCTCTATGTTCATCTGTTCTAAAACAATCCCCTCAAATCAGTAGCTAAATCCCATCTATTTCTTTATGAAATCATTGTCTCAGTTTTGCATTCTGGAAGTCTGTTTTCAGTGCATGCCAAAAATAAGAACCTTCAGGTAGTTCTTATGCAGGACTGAGTGGGTAGGTATTGTTTTGTTTGCTGCTGTCTGTGAATTTTGTGATTGATGGCATTTCAGATCATATATACTTGTTTCTGTCACATTTCAAGTTTGGATATAGACTTGTTCTAAAAAGTGAAAAAGATGGAGGGAAAGGTTTATGTGCCTGTTTAGTCATATGCGTTTAGTACTTGGAAGGTTTCATCACAACAGAATGAGACTTCCCATGTCCTCAGCCCTGTGTCATTCACAAAACTCAATTGCCCATAGCTTTGCTCATTATGTTTTGTGGCAAGGTATGTAATTCACCATAGGTCTTTCTGAATTTATGCTTAGTACTTTTTTGAGCTCTGACTTGAGTGACTGTCTCTGCATGTGTAGACTTTGGTTTAATCAGAAAATAAGTTGACATTTGTGCGACTGAAAAATAGCTTGTGGTGATTCCCGTAGAGAGATTTCCAGCCTTTGTGAGTCTTTTTCATTTGCCACATTGCTGGCACATATGGGATTTTGTTGTTTGCATTCACACCCCTCTAAAACGGTCAGCTGATGTCAATTCCAAGGCATTGGGAACTGTGTTCTCCCTACCTACATTTTCTTCACGGAGTTCTAGAAACCTTCCAGTGTAGAGCTGCTCTTCTGAAGCCTCTCAGCTGAGCACGTGTCCACTGACTAAGGCTTATTCTTGAAATGATGATTTGTCACTCAAAAGTTGACGTAGCTCTCTGAAACTTTCCTGTACTTTAAATGTTGCTTTAGTAGCTCCTGTGGCTCTGGATGAAAGGTGAATGCTAGAAAACTTTATCTGGCTGATCCTCACATTTTGCAGTTTCAAACACTGGAGTGCCTTAGCTACCTTTAATACTCAGCAATTTCTCTAATACAGGACTTACCCCTGAATTTCTTCCTTTTCTCCTCCAACGTATCTAGGAGTGGCATCTACCCAACGCTGTGATGTGGTGATGATGTAATGAGAGCCTGATATAATTTTTGGCCCAGATGCCGTCAGAGGCTCTTTGGCTTGGATTTCCTGTCCTCATCCAGACCTCTTAGCCTTCAGAAATACCTAACCAATAGAAAATACTAGGAGCAGGTAGGCCATGCAAATGTTGTTCTATATGCTCAACCTAACCATAAAATCCAAAGATCTGGGTAATTTTTAACAGTTGTGAAGAAAAGTGAAGGCACAATGTTGAAAGTGTAAAGACAGAAAATAATTTCTATAAGTATTTTAAAAGTGTACAGAATATAATGACAAGTGATTTGTACTGAATCCATGTGAAAATAGTATAAACTACAGAAGAACTATAGTTACTTATTCCAAAGGAAGCTGATCTGTGCATTTTTGAAAAATTATAGAAAATTTAAAAAAAAAAAAAAATAACAAGAAGGAAAGAGTAGAGGGAAGGGCAGGAGACTGATGGGAAAGAACTTAAGAATATCCGTGAGTTAGTAATTAATGTAAAAGTGCCTTAAATTTTTCAATGCTCCTTGCCCTTCTCAGTGAGTAAAATAAATCATGCAGATGAAAAAAAATCCAAAGACTCTTACAGGGTTACGTTATTGAGATTTCTTTCCAGCTCTTCACAAGAAGAGCATAAGATTTCTAATAGCAATACTTAACTGATTGAGGAGTTTGAGAAGTATTGTACTCTGCCAGACAGTAAGTGCAACCTCTCCTGCAGTATGGAAGAATGAAGTATTAGACCTGCTCTCTGGCTTAGCTTGAAATGCTGAGTGCTCCCTTCAGAAAAAGATCATGTTTGTCTGTGATACAAGAGTCCATTGCAAGGCCTCATGGAAAGCGGGGGTGGGTGCAGGGAGTTGAAGAATGCAGCCTCTTGGAGTGCACTGAAAGATGAAGCCGTGTGCTTCTGCACCCTGTAGATCTGAGAGGGATGCAATATAAAATCCACCACTGCTAGAAAAAACAGAACAAAATAGCTTAGATAACATCAAATAGTTTAAAGTGCTTTGTTATGTAGTTCATATGTTAATTGACTAGAGAATAGATCAAGTTGTAAGGAGCAAGTCCCTTTTCTGCTACTGTTGCAGGCAAACATCAATACAGAGAAACAAAGTTTAAAAAAAAAAGCAATAACATGTTCGTGCATATTCATAAACTTATTAACCATTACTGCGTATATTTGTTTCAGAAGACTCTGCAAGTCTAAGCAATTAAAAAATGATAATAAGACATACATTCCTGTGGACTATTTTCTGTTATTAAAATACAACAAATGTGACCAAACTCAAGTGGGTTTCCCATCTGTACTTGCTATGGAGCAGCTAAGTATTGTGATGCAGCCCTAAATGTTGCAGGAAGAGCTTGCTTTTTATACTGATTGTACATTGCTTGTCTGCACATGGATTTTTCCATATTAATTGCTCCTGATTGTTTCCATGTGTGAATGATTTTATTCTAGAACAAGAGTGGGTGAAACCTAACTTTCAAACCTTACAGGAATGAAACTCCCTTGATGAGAAATAACAGCGCCCAAGCATGCAATTAATTGGGAACAGCTACTGAATTATAGAGGGATGAGCTAATTCTGAAAAGCCCATAAACTCACATTGAAACTATATGGAAGGACACAGAACGAAGCTGTTTATGTCCTGGAGAATAGGGGCACAGGCCATTTAATTGACAGAAGTGTACCAGTTGTACCACATGTAGCCAAGGAAAGGCTAAACCCATTTGATTCTTCCAAACATATTCCAGAAGGAACTGAAGCAAGGGACTGCCTGACACAGGAGAAACCCAAAAGAGATTAATACACCTCTATGCTATCCAGCGTTGAAGAATTTGAAATGCAGTTTGAGTCTTGATATCTTATGCTGCACAGCCAACATCATGAAAACAGAGTTCTTAGCAAGAGTATTCTTAGTTTCACTTTAATTTTAATCAAGAGTGCTATACAGGATGCTAATACAGGGAGTTCTTATTCGTTAGGTGGAGATTAATTTAATTTTTACTTCTTCCCACTTCCTCAACTTTTCTGTCAGTTTAAATATAGTTTTTCCTTTTAACTATCCTTGCCCAAAAATGACAAAACACTTTTTTTTTCATTTTTAACTCTGTTTTCGTCTTTCTCTTGAGTACAATTCAGTAGTGTTTTCTGTGATATCAGGAAGGAAAAACAAAGAATGGAAGGGCATTTCTGTAAATAGGAAATATGAAAGTGGTTGTTCCTGTCTCCTGTATATGGCACGAAGAGGCTGCTTCTGTTAAAGATTGGATACAGTTTTATGGCTCTGTGTAGTATAATCTTGTGCAATTACCTCAGTGTGGTTCAGAAAAATAACTCTGTAAATATGGCCATGTAGAGTTCTGTGGCTGTTTCTCATTTATTTTGTTGAAACTTTTTTCCTTCTTTAAGTTAAATAAAAGTTTTGTCAACACAGCTAAAACAAAATATGTGGGACAAGGTATTATCTGTCTCAGTTCAGTATCAACAGCAATCATATATATTTCACTTTTGAAAGTAATTTCATCATTCTGCTGAAAACAGGCCAAAGTGCTACCCAGCCCAACCCAGTTCTGCTTCCTTTCCCTTTTCTCCTGCCCCACCTTTTGGGTTTACAGTGCTAATAGGAGACAAAGCTGTGACAATGTGCTCACAGTTCCTGATTCATAAAGTTAAGCTTACGCCTAACTGTTTGGCGTGTGAGCTGTGCCACCAATTCATGCTTAGAAAGCTGGATCGGGATTCAGGAATTTGGACTGTTCTTTTTGGCTTTGTGTCAGACTTCTTGTGTTTCCTGAGCAAATCATTCAGTCTCTGGCTACATAAGTTTTCCAGTGTATTTCCATTTAGTATATGTACTTTGTGAAGGTGAACAGCTTTTGTGACATGCGTAAGTGAAGGGCAGTGAGTTGCTATCACTTTGAACTTTGTATAAAATCTGAACAAGATTAGAAAATCCAGTGATTGAACCACTGATGGCAAAACTGTAAGCTAGAGCTCCCCTTTCAACTTGTGTGTCTGAATCTGCTAGAGTGTGAAATTTTAAAGGAGAAAAATAATAGAAGGCTCCCAAATGAAAACAGCTAAAAGTGAAGGTTAATTTTGGAAATTGAAACTTGGTAGTTATCCACAGACCTAGAATAAAAACAAACAGGATCAGCAGTGAGTGCTAAGCATCTTTTCCTAGCTATTATGAATGGTGATCTGCCACCAGATCTTTTAGTTACTGGCAAAATTCCTGGTAGCTGTGTGTGTCATTGAAGGCTCCTCATGGGAAGCTGTTGTCAGTACTATCTGCTGCATATTACTTCATTTTGATTCCTGACATAACTAGTTTACTTGCAATAGAAATAGTTCCATTGAAGTAAATGGAAATTTTGCCTTTTACTGCAGCAGGACCCACATTTCACAATTGACTTGTTTTGGAGTGGTTTTTTTGGCTGTTTTTTTATAGCTGAAGGCAAAATACTTTTTGTAATGGCACTCATTTGATTATTAATCCTTAAGTGAAATAAATTTAGCTAAATAAGGTATTATGAAATAATTTTCATGGGAGATCAGTTTGTTATGGGACTCCACAGATGAATTTTGTATTGGCTGTCCTGTAAAAAAAGATGGTCTGCAACCTTTCTGTGTATGTATTTTCAAAATATACGTACTCTTAGAGAAAAAAATTATCACTTTAAAGCTAAGAATGTCATAAACTTATATCTGTTTTTAAACAGTCTGTACATATCTCGGGTTGAAAGCCTATGGTTTCTCCTTCTTACAGTGTAAATTTCTGTATGCACTGTTTTATGCCATGTAAAAGATATTCAGTTATTATCACTTACTGTATGTTACAACTGAAAAAGCTTTGTAAAGAAACTTCATTTGGAGCAGCTCAGAACCAGAGACTACGTGTTGTGCATTGGGCTTTAAAAGCGCTAAATACATTTCAGTGTGAACTTCCATATAAGAAACTCATCTTTAAAATGTTCATGTTTATCAACGTTATCAGAAAAACATGACTGGATGTGAATGTTGCAACATATTTGTTTTCTTGCTATTAAACTAAACTGACATTCTGAAAGGACATTCTCAAAGCAACTTCTTCAGATGCTGCTAAGTTGTATTTATAATTAGTTCCTAATTTAGCTATGCAAGCAGAAGGGAGGAGGGATGCTTATGTTTTGCCAGATATGTGGTTTTTTCCCTTTTAAATGTAATTATAGGAGGGTTTTTGCATTTAGACCATCTTAACAGACATCCTCTCCTCAGCTACCAATGTGTAGTTATTGCATTTATGCATTCAACTTCTTAGTCAAGTGATGCTATTTTTTTTTCTGCTGCTGCCTGACAGCCACTAATAATAACACATGAGGACAGTCAGACAAAATGAAGACAAATGCTGCTTGTCGCAGCAGAATCATAATGTCTCCAGACTCAGTAAAGACAGTCTAACTGTATGTGGATGCTCCTTATAGCTTATTTAGGCCTGTGGTTTTTCCCTGTGGTTTTTTTTTTTCTTTTCCAAAAGCACAAACGTTGTGCAGAAATACATTAAGGCAACATATGGGCCTGTTAGTTAGCCAAAACAATGTGGAGCCATGGAGAATAGAGATTGCAATGCACAGATGGATATTGTAAAAAATTCATGAGTGGCATAACAGTTCTAAAAGGTAAATTTTAGTCAAAATTCAAGAGGAGAGCATAGAAGATGGTTAAGAATAGGGCTTTACAAGATTTTAAAATCACCTGATATGAAACATGCAAATATTGTACAGATGTGTTTATTCCATTATTTGATAATCATGTTTCATCACGTCAATAATGTTGTCTATATAGATATATGCCATCAGAAGTAGATTGCTGATAAACAATAGCACTTTTCTTTTACTTGATGTAAACTCTGCAGTATTAAATATCCATATTATTTCCAGTTCAATATTAGAAAATGTCAGTCATTGTGACAAGCCTGGCAAGAGCAGTGCATTGAACAGCCCTCTGTGTAGTGAAGTGCTGGTTTAAATAATCGCACTTCCATGTTGCATTACTTTGTTGGTAAAATCAGACTCTGTACAGAAAATGAGCAAATAGTGCTTCTCTCCTTTAAATTCACTTCTTCATAACAGAACTAAACAGCTCACTGAAACAGAAGGGAATTGCTTTTGCAATGGGCAACACGCCGTGCTTACCCGCAACTAAAATCTGATTTTGCTTGGATGTAATTGAGGGCAGAGTTTGGTATTTAAAGTAACATTTATATTATCTCTGGAACTTGTGGATGTTTCTAGCTTTTATCGTGCTCTTTATTAAAGGATTATATGCTATGGAAATTTTTAAAATCATGCTTTCTTTTTTTGTTCTGTTGTCTTGATTATCCTAGATGTGCTTTGGAAAGCTAATGCACTAGAAGTCCATTTTCTTCTGTATTAAAAAAATCCTTAAAATTTGACATGGGCACTTTCTTGAATACACTAAACAGGTATGTGTTGATACTGATATCCTTCATTCCTACACTAGCTCATCTCACTGTAAAATTACAGCAGTTGCTAGTTTTGATAGAGGCAACAGTGGGAGTGCTAGTACAGAGAGAGAGCCCAGAAAGGCAGGGACATTAGCAGCATTGCATGAGGTGAATCTGCTGTAAGTGACAGTAGCCATCAAGAACTGGGGAAAGGGGACAGGAATATGCCTAAGGTAAATGTCCCTTTATTTCTTTGCTTTTTGAACTGGAAGCCTTGAGCTTGCCTATAATTACAGATAATGAAGAGAACACTAGGACAGAAAAGGCAACTGATTCAAAGATGCTTTTCTAGATTTTTTGGTTAGAAATTTTATGCTATCAGTACAGCCTCAGAGAAGCTAAATGTGCAGACTTTGTCGGTCAAAAGGTTACTTTCAATCAAAAGTTCTCTTAATGCAGATACAAGGTTTGAAATCATGGATAGTTCACAACTTTTCTTCCCACAGAACTACACCAGGGAGAAAAAAAAAAAAGAGATGAGAGGAAAAGGAATGTAGTACCATTGCAAATTTATGTCTCTTTTATCAGTGCAAAACTTGTATGAAGATAAGAAATGTACTGCTTGTAATCACACATTCATAGCCAATTATTTCATCAGTGGTCCATAAGTTTAACAGGACTACTCCCTAAAATTTCTTGAGAAGGCCATCTCCTCTCAATGATCTTAGGCAGAAATGTTTATTGCAGAAATCACTTCTCTTTATATTTCAGTGAAACATTCAACTTTCCCATCTGTTGTGGATTTTATTGTAACTTCATCCATAGAGAACACTTTCAGTTAGGGATTTGAGGTGGAGATGGCATTGTGGGTGCTTGAGAAAAGCTGTTTTGCATGAAGTGCAGTAAGTTGCATAGAGTGTTACCTGGATAATTTTTGATTTGTGGAACAGGAGCAGAAGCTCTCTATTCCTTTATGAAGTAAGAGAGAGCAAATAGGCACAGTAGTACCTGGAAAAGTATCTTGTACCCAATTTAGTAAGAAAAGGGTAACAGAGAGAAAGTGGCAGTAATCATGACATTAGAGGGTACAGACCCAGGAAATGCATAATTTTAATACCATTTTTGAATAAATAGACAAGGTAGATGTTGTTTGCAGGATGGTAAAAGAAGGGATGACAGAAGCTGAGACACATGGTGATGGGAGCCTTGACAAAGTTCTGCTTGAGTAGATGAGGAAGAAAGGCAAGATAACAGGAATGTTATGCAGGGAGATGTGGCAATGCTACGCCCAAATTATAAGTGAGGAAATGATCCAAATATTTCCATTAGAACCGTTTGTGTATCTGCTTCTCATGGAGACATAATTTTGATGCTGTTAGCCAACTGTTTGCGTCAAGAAGAGATATCTGTCCCTTCCTAAAGGACTGTTTGAATTTCAAGGGACTCTTCCCAAACGAAATGTCAGAAATGTTCTATGCTGCTAGAAAAGAACAGAAAATTAGAAGCACATCTGCATATTCAGGTGAATATTTAAATGGAAAAAATGCTTTTCAAAATAGTAACAGTAATGTTGTATTTGGAATATTAAAACAATGATATTCATTCAAATAAAAAAGCTATAAAGCTAAGCATGCTTCAAATACAGATGTCAAACATAATCCTGCCGAAATTTAGAACCATAAAAAAAATGGGATACCTGCAAAATTGAAAGGTATGGCTTTATTTTAAGGTGCAGGCCTTTGTTTATATAACTGTACATAGTAGTGGACAACTTGCACTATGACAGTAAAATACAGAACTAGTGATTTGCCGACATTCTGATGTCATTACAGTGGCATAACTTTGGAGGTGGGACTAAAACCTAATTGCTTGCTATTTTAAGATGAGACAATTTAGGAGGTGCTAGCAATTCACTTCCTAGCTCTATGTCAAGACTCACCCTGTAAATTAAATTAATAATTGGCATGTATGTCTGTTTATTTAATGAGGAGCATGACAGCCTTTACTGGCACATATGTGAGAACAAAAACATCACAGTAGGAGCTTCTAAACTGCCCGGCAAGCCAAGGGGTTAAGCAGTTTGATATGCTGTATTAAAAGTAGTTGTTATTAGCAAATGTTGTCTGGCTAGTTGCAACATAAATACCAGAATGTGATATTCATATGGAAGAAAATATAGTATGTTTATGCAATTTGTAAGTCTGTAGTAAAGGTAAAAGTTTACTTTCCACATTCTTTAACTTATTTATGTGAAGCCCATATTATAATACAGTTATCTTGTAAGTTTTACAAAACTATATCCCTTTCAAAGCCCAGCTCCAGCTTTGGCTATAGCTGTGTGGGGCAGGGCTGGCAAGGGGCACGGGTGATAGCAGATGGATTCTGTAATGCAGGAATGTGCACGGATCAAAATCCTGCAGGACAGAATACGTAGAGATCAGCAGGGTGGCCAAATTCCCTCCTCCCCAAACGGTTTCTCGAAAGCCAAGTAGCAACCTCTTCAGTCCTATTAGCCATTCAGCAGCAGCAACATGGATAAGAAAGTTTTCCATTTCTATAGTTCCGTGACTCCAGAAAATACAGATCTGCACAGTGTTCACCCACATTCTGTCTGTTTCATGCAGTAAGCTCTGTACAAGGTTGCTCGTGGGCATATATGTGATGGAACTTCTAAAAAAGTGAAAATGTTCTATAATGTAAGAAACAGAAAATGGCTTGTATTTTTAAGGTTTGTTGACATTTGACCTTCTTTAACACTCGAATATTCTGTTTACCGGATGAGACTTTGGAAGCATAACTGACTTCAGACTCATTTCTTTCCCTTTGTATTTTTTTCATGTATCACTACCAAGTTTGGAAAAAAAATGCAGACATCTAGAAACTGAGAAAAAGTGGATTATGTAAATCTGTTAGGCATTTCAACCATTGATATACTGGTACTTTAATCTTCTATTAATGTGAAGGATCAGATTAACTTACTTTTTCCAGAGGCTGCTGATGCATTCTTTATAACTAAAACTGTTGTATTTCTTGGGAATGCCCAAGAAATAAGTTAAAGTGAGCAGAAATGACAAAATAGAAACTGTGAAACAATATGCAGACCACTCTTAATGTCACAGTAGCATTTTATGCTTCTGGAAGGCAAATCAAAAGATTTTTGCAGACTAGCACTATCAGTAAATTACCACAAAATGGAAGTTGATTATGAGTTGATTCTAAAATATTGCTATATGGGGCAGAAGCAAATATGATGGTCTGTGCTGCCTTCCAGTTCTCCGTTTCTATATTTTTCATGAAAGAAAAACAGAAAAACTTGTTGAATGCCATTTCTCTCTGGGTTTAGTGTTGTGTACATAAGTGCCTGGTCAATAATTAGATAGTGTTTCTTGTTGCTTTATACAGATTTTTACTGAAAATAAAAATACAGTTAGACTGATTATTCTTGATAGGCACACAATGCCTTAATGAAGGCATGTGAAGATTAATGAAAATGTGAAGATTAGAGTGGTTTTTAAAGAAAATCCGTTTCCCATGTTTTTATCCAACAGGTTTCATGAAAGCATTTCATTCTTTGAAAAGAACTTAAAATTATTGCGTCAGTGCACCATTTGTATGTTGGTGATTTGCTAAAATAATTGATGGGCCTTAGCATACATACTGCTTGTGTAATCTTTGTATTGTCTATACGTTGAGAGTTTGCCTGCTTTTCCACATTCTGTTTCAAAGGAGCCCTCTGCTGGATAGCCTCGCTTGATTTATAGTACTCGTGCATATGTGCACACATGCACCACAAATAAACCTATATATAAATATATAGGATAGATTTACTATTACTCAGAAGTTTCTTTGTCATTAAAGAAAGCATAAGCCACTTGGAATATAAAATTGCAAAGGGTGCTTTGTTTTCTTACGCTTACCATGTAGCTCGTTTAAAATAAAATATGTTTTGAAGTTCTGAAGGATGTCAGCATATTGTGAAACGTATATTTTTGCTAAATTAGTATTATAGATAATTTAAGAACTTAATCTCTCCAAGGATAAATAATTGATTTAGAAAATATCATGAGAGTTATGCAGTGTGGATATTTTGTGCCATTCTTTTCTATATTGCATGTACTGTCTAAAATGGTTTAAATCTTTGTTATTTCTTCTCTGCGATTCAAAATTAGCTTTTGTATGCTCTTTGTTGCCACATGGTGATATTATTAGTAGGGCTGTAAATTTCATTATAAGCAATGTGCAAATACTGCAGAAAAATAAATAAATATGTATAATAATAGAGTTTTAAAAAAAATGAAATTTACCTAAGTAATTCATTAGTAGAGTCACTAAAGAATTCCTTATATAGTTTGTTAAGTAGATTTCTAGTTTTCTGTTTGTTTCTTTGCTTCAGAAAACGGTATGTAAGTACTTTGAATTTGGGCAAGACTTGCTGATGTATCTAAAGATGCAGCATTTCCAGGAGTGCCATACTGTATGGTTCAAAACTTTTTTTTTTCCCTTCTGACCTAGCACGCAGTGCCATCTTTGTTACATGTTGGCAGAGCAGCATTGAAAAGTACTTGAGCTCTTTCTAACATCAGTGGTAAATTGAGCATGTAAAAGGAGAGGAAGTCTTGAGTAGTGCTGCAATAGGCTTGTAAGCATGAACTGAACACCTGAACATACTGTGTGTAGGCCCTGACTTTTTATTAGGAACGTAAATTTACTGCAAGGTTTCTCTCTTTTTCTTTCCAGAAGATGTCAATGTGACTCAAATTGTGGCCAGAGATAGCTAATCAGTAATAATTAAGGGCCAGAAATGACAAGGTTGGGAGAAGTTCAGTAAGTAGTGTGGTATTTTTTCAGAGAAGTTGAAATAACCATCTTCTCTACTTCTGCATGTCCACAAGAAACAAGTTCCCAATATATCCCTACTTGACAAACTAACAAGTTCTTCAGACTATGAAGTGATCATACTTTCAAATTGTACTTTATATGAGCCTACAGTAAAAATAACAAAAGTCCACGGAGCTGCTGATTGGAATCTAGTTTCTAAAATTTTCTGTTGCACACTCCACCTGGTAATGTAAGCTCTCACAAAACCGAGTATACTGCTGCCTGGAATAACCACTGTCAGTGACAAGAGAATACTAGCCATGTGGTTGGATTTAATGATCTGTTTGTCTACTACAAAGCTGACTGAGATCGCCAGCTAAATTCTCATAAGTCACTGCAGCCAGCTTGCAAAAGGTAATGGCAGCCCCAAAATATCTCAAATTAGGAACCAAGATTTAAAAATCAAGTGTTCTACAACAGTCACATTACATAGAATATTTCTTTATTGACTGAGGTTTGTTTTTTTTGCAATTGATGCCTTTGTGTATTTCAAACATTCGTATCTAAAATTAAAGGAGAATCCTCTCTGCCAAGTTGGTTGGTTAACTGCCAAATGAGTCAAATAACGTACAAATGCACCATTCTTTCATGATTTTTCAGTAGAAAATGCTTTTGCTGTGACTGTTTCTGCTTTTGGTTAGAAGTTATAAACATGCACACGCACTACTACCACTGCTACTGTCTTTTACCTGCCAACAATATTACAAGCATTACAGTAATTTTTCTTCAGTTAAGAAATGAGAGTGGCTTTCATTATGAATTTGCCAGTGTGGCTCCTAGAGTGGTCAGAGAGTTGATGTTGAGTGACGTTACAAGCAGTTACTTCACAAGGCTTAATGGTCTGATCCAAACCCATTGAAATTAATGAAAATACTTCCATTGACATCGACTGGCTTTGGATTGAAGGCTGTGATTATACTGCTGCTTTTTGGGACTTTTAGTCCAGTAAACTAGGGACAGAATCCAGAAGTAATATCCATGTTTCCTACTTTCTAATGCAGAGCACAGGATCTCATGCTGACTTCCTTTTTCTTTTTCTTTCTTCTCTTCTTTTCCCTGTATCATCAGAACTGCATTCTCTCTTCCAGTACACATTTCATGAGTTCTAGGAGTAATGAATGTTTCTGTTAACAGTATATGCTTGTATAAATAAAGGAGTTTAAATGAGCAATAAGGTACACCATGTAGGATGTTTCCTTTGATCTTTAAATTAACTTTGGGGAATTATGACATAAATTCCCCTACAAGGTTAACAAGTACTCTAATTAAGATCAGTTTCTGATATGTGTGAACTGCATGTATAACCTTTTGTATCCAAACCCAGTCACCTTTGCTACACACAGTGCTACTGAGGGTCCAAATTTGTGACAGGGCCAGATGAGTGGTCCTACTGGGTAAGACAAAAGATCCACCAACCCTAGTGTTCCATTTTTGGCAGTGGCAACTAGGAAATACATGGGGAAAAATATTAGAGTAAGACAAGCATGTAATAGCATTTTCCTCCTGGCTTTGACTGTCTGCACTTTAAGGATTTTCTGAGCCAAACGGGGTACCCATACTTTTGTGGGTTTTTTAATTACTCTTTGTTGAGTTTAAGAATTGCTTTCAGATTTGTTGGCCTCTCCATCTTGCACGGTGACAAGTGATTGTAACTGTGCACTACATGAAAAAATACTTCCTTTTGTTAAAAGCTGCTTCCGTTTGACTTCACTGGTCGCCTCCAAGGGTTGGGAGGGTGGGGAGGGGGAGGCAGTGAAAGGAAAAAACAAGGAACATGCCTGCTCACCCTTATTTTCTCCAGACCTCATGTGATTTTGTACAGTCCTACCTTGTTCCCACTTCATCATTTTTTCCAAAGTTCAAGAGATGTGGTGTATTCAGTCTTATCTCACAGAGAAGCTACTCCGTTATTTTGAATCTTGTAATTGCAATTTTTTATAATTGCAATTTTTTATAATATACATGTTCAGGACTATAGTTGGTTATTGAATATGCATTAAAACATTTTAAAGGGAAAGTAAATATTAGATTGCAGTAAGAAGTGTGCTGTAGTCTGGCAAGGCTTAGGAGAAAGAACTCCCATTCATTTAGACTTAATTACGCTTTTATGCCTCACTGATCACTTTTTTCCCCAAGTCCTGCTTCAAGCGCTAGCATATCACAGATTGTTTTGTGGGAATCACAGTCCATGTGATTCTGTTCATAGATCCTTCATCAGGTAAACACCATTGCCAGCTTATCCCTGCAAAGGAGGAAGTCTGTTCTGAATATGGTGAGTACTAAGAGAGTACGAAGGTCAGCAATTAAAAGAAGTAAATAAATAAATAAATAAATCAGGGCCGTGACTGCTGTGCTGTGCCTTCCTGAGCATCTGCTCTCACAGAAGAGCAAGTGTGATCCATGTTATCCTAGAAGTTCTCACTTATTTATTGGCAGCAGAGAGATTCCAACTGAAAGACGATAAATGAGAGAACTAATCTGGATAGCGACCTCACATTACACCAGTCAGGGTGTGTGAGCAAGGAAACTGGCAGTGCATCTTGTTCACAGAGAGAAGGACAGGGAGTTAAAGTTTATTGATTTTGTTGTTGTTCCGTACGCTCCATCCAGAACAGAAGCAAGAAGATTAGACGATATTTTTTTTAATATAGTCAGCTTCATCAGGAATGTGACTGTTAGTGTAACTGTGAGGCAGCCAGGAGCTGCAAAAACTATGATTTAACCATTCCAGCATTGTCTCTGCACCAGCTAATTGAGAATAAATGGATTTCCAATACTATTTTTTATATTTTAGCTATTCCTTGCTGATGATGCTGGCTCTTTTCAAAGCGCACAGAAACCATCTCTGACTCAGGAAATACTTGAGCCACATATTGTTGGTAGAGTGTTCAAAGAATGTGTAACTATATCATCTTCCCTGTGTGTCTGCTTTTCCCCACTGACATGGAAACAGTAAAGGATTAGATGGGCCTATGGCCTGACTTGGTGTTTGTTCTTACATTAGAACAAACACCAAGTCCATCAGCATAAAAGTTTTAGCAGAATGAAGTAACTTTTTGTAAAAACTCTGTTTCCATTTAAGCATCGAAGTAGGTGGATGGATTTTCAGTAGAGCTCAGTATGACCTATTAAAAAATGTGATTCTCAATGAACTGATAAGAGTTGCAGGCAGAGACAGGGAATTTCTCCTATAATCTAAATATAGTTTCACAGGGTTTGTATATACATCATCGCATTTCATGCGATGTGTGTACATTACCATGTTGTATGCTTCATTCCCTTCTTGCAACTTGAATCTTGGAAATCTGCTTTAAAAGAGGACAGATAATCTTCTTAAAGGTCCTTCTGATTTTAGGCAACAGTCCCTTCCTTTCTTATGCCCCCTTTTAAGTTTCTGAGCCTAAGTCAGATGTTTGCATGTATAGCTGCTGAATCTCTCTGTAAGTGGCATAAAAGTAGTCCTAGCAATATCTCTGTGAGTTCGGTTATTTGATATGATTGCCTGTCCATCAGAACAGCAGAGATTGTTCAGGAGTTCCCTTGACACTTTTGCTTTACTCTCCCAGGAGGACCAGTCCTGTCACTGCAAACTTCGCTTTCTTCCTAACATGAAAACAGTGGACTTTCAAAAGGGAGCTGGTCAAGGAACCATGTAACTTTGAACCTAAACATCATACATACAGATTATGAGAGAAACTAATTTAAATCAAAACCATAATGATGACAATGGCCATGATTCTTCATGTGGTTATTTGGCAGAACATAATAGAGTGTGTTTCACAGCATGTTTCCAAAGTGATACTGATTTCTATGGTCTGTATGCTATTCCGAAGGAGAAAGAAATCTAGAAAATCTGTTCCTGAGGTTTTAAATACACAAAAAGATGCTATTTGTGAGGTAGCAATATTTCAATTTGACTATCACAGACAGAGCATACAAAGAAGCTATGAAACAACTTGACTTAAATTACAAGTGTGTGAAATTAGTAGAGAAAAAAGCTCAAACATGTTGTTGTAATTTTGATCTGGGTCCTTACTGCAGACCCCCCAGCACCACCTCCATGAAGGAAAGGTCCTCATCCTGATCCTCTTTAGAGGGGAAGACTTTTAGAATTTTCTGGCTTCCATGACAAAAGAGAAGGTGAAGAAAAGAAAGAAAAAAAAATCAGAAGGAAACCAGCCCCAAATTACATCCCTACTTGGGGCAACCGGTTTTCTTCTTCATACAAAATTAGTTCTGCTTAGATCCTGTGTCCCTGTTGTTTGAGCAAATGCTTAGCAATTCATGAGAATGTGGAGCTTGCAATGTGTGATCTGTCCCTTCTCTACCAAGTTCTAACAGCCTAAATGCTATGATGGTGGATTCCTAAGCACTCCTGAGATAGTCAAGAGGTCCAGCTAACCTCCATGTCTAGTTTCGTACAAAGATTTTCTTGATCCTTTTCTGTATCAAAGACATTCATTAGATGGAGCAGCCTGTTCTACTTGGCTCTTCAGTAAAAGGGACAAATAAGCACAATTGCTCTTCCCATGTCAACAGCCTTTTCCTGTTTTGTAGCAAAATGCCTAAAAATGCCATGGGTTGTATGACATCAGACCGGTATGGAGCCACTTGTTAGGTAATCATTAGTGAAAATATTGTTGTCTGTGTTGAAGAGAAGAATTAGTATTGCCCTGATGCAAGGGAAACTTTTAGAGGTTACCCATCTCCATCTGTTGCCATAACAGTACACTTTGCTATTTCTTACATTTTTGTAGAGTGCAGTATATTTGACCCCGTGATTATGACTGAGATGCTTGGAGTTAAAAATGTTTTTGTTGAGAGCGTGCTGACATTCTAATAAAAATGAACTACATTCCAGAGCAAATTTCAATATAGTACATATTTCAAGGCCACAAAAGCATGGGTCTTTAGATATCACAAAAGCAAAGGTCTTTTGCGAGTGCAAGCTTAGTATCTATAGTTTCTGGGGTTTTTTTTGCAGGAGTTACTGTTCCAAAGATAGAGTTTTATCTAAAAATCTGCTTGTCTTAGCTTAATAATAGTGTTGTCCTTTTACCCCCTCTCTTTGGCGTAAGGTGTAGCAAAGATCTATATATGTCTTCTCATTCAATTAAAACTGTTCGATACTTGTGCCATACAGTGTAGTCAGCAGCATATCTTAGAAAATGCTCCTTTGGATGGTACAAATGTGTAATATTGAGCTGTACAGTTTAATATATTCTTCTGAAGGAGGATCTGTGCTTTTTAGGACACAACCGCTAGCTTTTATTTTAACCACTGAGGCAAACTGAGTTCATTAATGAGCATAATAGGATTAGACATGAAAAAATGGACCCAAACTTTCTAATCTCATTTGAAAGGAGCCTCTCCAAAAGCAGACAAATGCTTTCTTTTTGCTGCCTTTTTGAAGCACCATTTCGCTGAAGCTGACTCAGATTGATAGAATAAGTAAAAAGACGAGTCACATTCTGCAGAGTGACATTATGTCTGACTAAGGCAGTAAGAAGCACTTGCCTTCAATAAAAGGAAATGTATTCCACTTCCTATTAAGTTTCCCCTCTGCTTCTTATTAAGTTCAGGTAGGCGTAGTTCCTTGATATAAAAATATGTATCCAACTTTGACTTTCTCCTTTGGTCGAGGACACTAACTAAACGAAACGATCTTCAGCGTTGGTGGTTGCTTATTATCTTTCAAACACATAAGTATAGCAGGTTCCTTTTGAATGAAGTGGTATGGTGCCGCAGCACAGCTAACCTTGCCCAGGTGTCTGCCTGCGTGCAGAACTCCTGCTGCTTTCCCAGTTGAAGTGTGCTTGATCTCTTCTCCATCTCCGCAGTTAGGGGTCTATTGTTACACTCTCATCTGAAAGCTTGCAAATGACAGTTGGGTGTGATCGACTTCTAATGGAAGATTACAACCCTGTGGATCAAAGTAAACCATACATCGGAAAGGGGCTCTTAAGAATTTTAAAGGTTTAATATAAAGAAGATAGTTACAGTCTGATTTAGAATTGTTTCTGTACTTGTCACTCATACTTTTATGAGCCAAGCTTGTACTGCGACTGCACATGCCAGGAGTGCTTTTGCATAAGAAATGTATTTGTAGCTTACGCAAAATTCTTCCAAGATTTGGCTTTTACGGAAGTTTGGTACATAGGAAGATAACCTTTGCTACCTAAAGATTTTCCATATCTGTCTTGTTTAAGACTTCTAACAATTTCCTCAGGTTTTCACATAATGAATATTCACTGGTACTGTTGTGAGATTTAGAGTCCTTTTGTTTTGTACTTTGATTAATAAATTGCTTTCTTCAGACCAAGGATTGTAGACTTCAGAAGTTCGACAGTAAAAGCAATATAGGGTAGTCTGCCATTTGAACGCTGCCAATAGTGAAACACAGATAACTGGCTACAGCTTCAGGTTGTTCTGCGTGATTCACAGGTGAGATTAAAATATTGCTCTACATTTGAGAGTTGTCTCTGAGAAATTACCTTACAAGAAAAGCTAAGGATTCTAAAATAATTCTGCGTTCGTCTGTTAGCAAGGTGATTTGTAATGGTTTCTAAATAGTAGAGAGTAGCTGCAGCCTTGTCTAACACTGACCTTACCACTTCACATGACTGATTTTGTAAGGATCTACATGTAGGTGTTTAGATGTTTCACTGCTTCCGTCTGACATAAACTAATGATGTAGACTGGCTAAACATGGTGACATAATTAAACAGTGATGTTAATTATTGGCTTCTGTGAGAGACTTGATCCCTCCTTTTAGCAGCATTTGTTATGCATGTAAAGAAGTTAAAGGGACAGAAGTGGATATTTTCCTTACAGCATTTGTTAAGAGTTCAGGAAAAACATGTAAACTGTCTGGTAAAACGCGTAAGGTCCATCTTCATGCCCCATGGTTGTGCAAAAACAGTATCTTTGTGTGAAGGGAAATGGCAGTTTTCTGCAGGCAGTAATCATCTGTACTATTACTTAGATGTCATGTATTGATGATCCTGTTTCAATCAAACATATCTCATCCAGAGAGCTTTTGATGGGAGGAATTTTTGGAAGGGTTTAGGAAGGTTAAATCTGTGAGACATGGCTTCCATCTGGAATGCATTAGCTACAAAGATTTATTAGCCAGAGTGCCTCTGCATAATGTTCCATGAAAAGCAAAGCCCTGCATCTAATTTCCAGCATGGTGTCTATATGAGGAGTGATCTTTGGAATATCATAGGTGACAATCAGGTTTGTTATAAAAATAGTAAATGCACAGGATTTTCATGGCGGCTATTTTAAATCCCTTGTGAGGGCTGCTAAGCAGGTAGTTGATTTGTTGACAAATGATAAAACTGTAGGAATAGCAACATGCATGACACTTTTAAACAGGATAGACTCTTTAAGCAGGAAGAGTCACATCAGGAAAATTATCAACATTTAGTGGTTGCTTAACTCTGTGAAGGATGGCATTAGGAAATAATAGAGGCAATATTTAACTTTCTGTTTCAGTCTTTTCTGATTAAGTCTGTTTCAAGAAGTGCTGCTTCTGATCAGCAAGCAGGAGGGAAAGAGCTTTACAGGTTCTAATGCATTAACAAAGCTGATTCCCTGCAACTCTACACCATCATGTGTCTGATGGCAATTAAAAATTACTAGGACAAGGACAGTACTGATCTCAGTTTCACAATGAACCAGAGAGGGGAAAAAAAGTGTGTTTTTTTAAGTCTGCAACAACAGAAAAGAATTCAGTGATATGCCTGCTGGAGAGCGTTTCTACACAGAATTGACAGGGTAGGATGACTGGATTTCAATCAATGATGAGAGAAGGGTGCGTAAGAAGCTTTGAAAATCTGACCCATTTAAGCAGGATGGTGAATTACTAAATATGAACTGGTACCTTCATGAAAATACTGTTTCTGAAAGACTGGGAGACAGCAGCTTCTTTTCTGTAAACTCGGTTGCAATATACAAAGTGTGATGTTGCCAGTACTCTCCAAAATTCCCAATAAATATAATTTCAAATAAATAATTCATGCATCATGATCTACTCCATTCCTGTCTTCTTGGCCTCTGAATCATGGGTGGTTCTGTGCTTGTAGAATGGATACCGGTGGAAGAATTTTATTAATAAAATGCATTTTACAAGTGTATGGAGGATAGAGGGAAAATAAAACGTGACACTTTTTAAAGGAGTATAAATGTATAGTTAGAACTGTGAGCAAGGAGTCTGGATATTTGAGTTGTATTCTCAGCTCTACTTCAGAGAGAAAACTTTTGTGAACCTGGATGAATCTTTAAGATATCTGTGTTATACTCTTTCCATTTGTGAAGTTGAGTGGATGGTGTTAGCTGCCTTTGCATAGGAATCCTGTTTCAATTGTGTAACGATTATTGAACCCTTTATAAAAGAAGAAAAAGAACTTAAGAGATTGATTGCTTTCTGTACTAGTAGAAAAATCCATTGCTGAAATATACCAAATATTCCCTTTTACAGGCTGTCTTGTTGCTGAGCTAGAGTATCAAAGTGAATACCTTTTTTCAGATTATTTCTAGTTCAAGTTTTGTCCCATGTGTTTGTGTGTACATATTTCTGTACACGAGTAGATATCAAAATATCTGAAAATATGCTGGTTTAAATCTTTTCTTTATAGAATCAATTAACTGAAAAGTACAGAATATCTAATACAAATATTTTTAGAAAATTTATAATCTTCTGTCTTCAGAAGTCTGAACCCGTGTTTAATACCTGGAACATGCTAGTGAAGAAAGACCCCAGAAATCTGCTAGTTGCATCCAACAGCACCACTTGTTGACTCATTAGTAAATGTTAAAAACACAAAGATGGCAAAATGTGAAGGACAACAATAACTATCCAGCTTTGCCATCTGTGTGTTTTGGGGCTAGATCAAGGTTTACAGTTTTTACATTGCCAATTCCTTTTGCGAAGAGTTGGGTTTAAAAAAAAAATCAGTTGTACTTTAATCTTCTCAGGGAGTTCGGTGGGTTCAGCAAAGGGTGCTTAATCCATTTATTCCTGTCTGGAGTGAGGAAGGTAAGAAGACTCTAAGACCTACTGCATCAAGAGCATTGAAAGAATGATTCACAGCAGATAAGAATACTTTCTCTGCCTCTTTCCCCCGCTCTGTTTCCCATTCAGGTGGGATGTGAGGTCCAGGGGAACTGTTTGCTTCTTAGAACTCCTCCCTCTCCTTATTTAAAGTATTCCTGTCCAGCAGGATTGGAGAGTTATCAAGATGTTACTGCTTCTAATGATCCTACATGTAAGATGGTACTGAGCTGCAGTTTAGTATCTTTGACTCTTACACTTTGTTGTTTAAGAGCTAGTTATAAGTTTATTTCTAAGAAGTTACTTTTCAGTACTTGAACTCATTACTTCCTGTTACGCCATCCCTGAGAGAGCAAATAGCAAAGCAGAACAAGTGTCGGGGATCATGGTCATTACAAAGGCATGAGGTCTTTAAGTGGATATGCCTATTCATGACAAAGAGGTGCATGTTTAGACAAGAGAGAAAGCTGCATTATGTCATGAGGAATGAG